>NC_045597.1:193847752-193917752 GCF_009762305.2 Zalophus californianus | reverse complement strand
TCAAGTGGCAGAGATGCCCCAAGAGCCAGGGCTTTGCACAGGGCTGTGCTGTTCCCGAGATGCCCTGTCCTCCCAAACCACCACATGATGTCTTGCACACAGCAAGAATTCGGTAGATGCTTTTTTGACTCACCGTTTTACAGATTCACTTACTTATTCACTTATGTATTTATTATTTTAGCAAACATTCATTGAGCCCCTGCTATATACCGTGCTACAGGCCAGACAAATAATTGAGAGCCTGCAGAGCCAGAGACGATGGCAGCCGTACTGCGAGCTGAGGGGCCCCTGAGGGGGCATCTAAGTCTGGTCGCGGGTCCCAGAAGTCCTGATGCAAGTGTCGTTCGAGCTGAGTTTTACAGCTAGAAGGAAACTGCCAGATGAAGAGGAAAGAACAGCACAGGCAGAAAGAACAGAATGTACGGAGGCTCAGAGTCACGTGCGACTGAGTGGAGCATCCGTGAAGATCCACATGGTTTGGCCCCAGAAAGGCTGGTAAAGACCACATCACGGAGAAAGGTGGGTGCTGGGGGACTTTGGCCTTGGCCACAAGGCGAGACATGAAGAAATCTGTCAGCAGCAGCACTGCCCCGAGAACAGAGGCGTCTGAGTAAAAATGGCAGATGGACACGTGTACCTCCTTCCTTTTGCTCCCTTGGGAAGTCCAGGGAGGCAATAGCAAGGAGATTCTCAAAAGGCGTAAGCCCACAACCACGAGGAATGTAGGAGACAGACCACAGTGACATTTCCAAAGCAGGAAGCGACCTGGGTAAGTCGTCCCTGAGAAAGTGGAGGTCGGGACATTGGGGTATGGGTCAAGGAAGCTTCCAGTTGCCTGGCACAACAGGTGAAAAGATATGTGCCTCGAGGCAGCGCACTGGGCAAAGCAAAGATGCCCGAGGCTTCCAATGGCAGCCTCCCCGTTCCTTCTCTCCAGCAGCGTCCCAGCTTAACACAGGCCAAGTCCGTCCCAGCTACGGGGGCTCTGGCCACCCTGCTGCAGGTCCCTGCTAGCAACCTGGCTCCCTACAGTGAAAAACCCCTGAAGACACAGGTTTTCCACTTCACGCCCATGGGGAGATAGAGGCCAACGTCGGAGGGTAACAAGTGTTGGTGGGGACCAGCACCCACGCGTGCGGCAGGCGCAGTACAAAATGGTGCCAAAACCATGCGGAGTGATCTGAGAGTCCCAAAATGATGAAACACAGATTTACCATGGGATCCGGCCACATCATTTCTAGGTACAGGCCCAAGAGAAAAGATAACACACGTTCACACGAAAACTCATGCACGGACGTTTATAGCAGCATGTTCAAAATCACCAAGAAGTGGAAACAACCCAAGGGCCCACCTGCTGAGGCCTGAATCCACAGCATGCGGTCCATCCACACAGCGGAATATTATTCAGCCGCAAAAAAGGAATGATGTGCTCATTCATGCTACCTCACAGAGGAATATTGAAAACACGGTGCTCGGTGAGAGAAGCCGGCTGCCTAAGGGCGTGTACTGGATGATTCCATTTATATGGAATGTTAAAAACAAGGACATCTGTAGACAGAAGACAGTTTGGGGTTGCCTAGGGCTGGCTGGGGGGCAAAGAATGGGGGTGCTAGGGAAAGCACCCTGGGAGGGGGTGGATGCTCCGAGCACGGCACCTTTCCTTTTATCAGCTCCGCAGCCCTGCTGAGCTGGGCAGACTCCAGGTGTTGAGTGGATGGACGGATGGACGACAGAAGGAACGAGCTCCCGTTTTGCAGGGAAGGGAACAGGCTCAGAACACGCACAGGACTTACCCCAAGTTCCCTGCTGAGCCAGGGGTAGGAGAAGGAACTTTGAACTTGGCCATCTGGCTCCAAGCCGTGCCCACCGCCCACTGCCCACCGCCCACTGCCCACCGCCCACCTGGATTAGAAGCAACGGAGCTGGGTTTACGAAGCCTCACCTGGAGCGAACCCACCTTCCCAGGAGGTTGAGGTCTGCTTTGCAACACTGTTTTATTTTTCTAGAATTAAAAAGATGTCCAGTGAAAGTGCATCTAATTGTGTGTGCTTTGTCAAGAGAGGAATTTATTAGTGCATGAGGATGAGCACACTTCCTCCGTGGGTCTGCTCCGTCCGTGGAGGTTAAAGGAGCTTTGTGCAGGTGGGTTAATGTCCCCATTTCTGGTAGGACAGAAAGGAAGAGCTGGGTGCAAACGTCCCACCCTGAGCTGGGAGGTCCCCGGAGGAGCCCGTGTGCCTTCCTACAGCCCAGATTCTATTTTAGTGGGGAGATTGCTGATGGTCGTGCCAGCCTGGTTTAGATCTGTGGCCCACGGAGCTTGGAAGTCAATGTGCACTTGAAGAAAGGGGAAAACAAACCGTAAGCCATTTCCCAAGTGCTGTCTTTGAGCAGAAGAGAAGGGCCTGGAAGTGCCTGCCACGCTGGGAGGCACGGAGCACAGTTCTCACTCGTGGTGCCCGTGCCCTCAGGTTAGTCACCCACCTGGTACTTTGGACTCACAGACCATGACCAAGCTAGAGCTCCGGGAAAACCCACCTGGCAGGTGCACCAAATATTTGCCCAGGTGCAGAGCGGCGGGAGCGTCTCAGCCATGCCTTCACGTCTAATGACAGATCATTCCCGGCAAAGACAAACACCTGTCCCTGTCCTGTGTCTGTGCCCACGCCAGACGTTGCTGATCAGTGTGGAGGCGCTTCCCCTCGGGGTCTGAATGCGGCCTCAGCCCAGCACACAGGCAGCCCCCGCAGGCGGGCCACGGGACCGTTCTGGCTCTAGAACAAGGCAGTTGGGAGCCCTTTTGCTAAGGGACGTCTGTGGGGCCTCTGCCCCTCCCCCCACGTCTTGTGGGGCCTCTGCCCTCCCCCCACTGCCCAGGGCCAGCGCCCCTCCCCCCACTGCCCAGGGCCAGCGCCGCTCCTCCCCGTCCTCCACAGACCCAGGGATGACGGCAGTGCTGGGGGCAGCCTCCGGCCACCGCAGCCCAGGGACCACTAGCTGTGGGAAGAGGAGGAAGGGACTTTTGGCTCCTCGGCTGCAGCCCAGGGCAGGTGTCCCCGGCCCCTCCTCCACGGCCTTGTCCAGCCAGCTGCAGGATCGTCTCCTGTCCAGTCCCTTCCAGATCGAGGATCACACACGGCGCTGCAGCATCTCCTGTGTTCTCAAAATCTAGTCGGATCTTCAGACGGTGGTAACTCCCGTGGGCATTCTGACTCCCTCCCGAGGTCCTGAAGTGCCAAAGGCCGTCCAAGGCTAGACGGCCCCTGGCTGCCCGAGTCATGCTCAGAGGAGGCTGCCGGCCAGCCTCCCGCCTGCAGGGCCCTCCTTAGCACAGACTCGTGACAGGAGCAGCAAACCCCCGATGGGCGGCCGCCCAGACACAGTCGGGCCGCACGGATGTCCTGGCTGTCCCTGGCCTGCTGTGCTGGGCCCTCCCCGCCTGTCCCTCAGGGTAGCTGCCCGAGGCCCCCCGCCGGGAGAGGTGGGGTCCGGGGAGAGCAGCAGGCCCCACCCCCCGGAAGGAAGAGCCCTGCAGTCTGTCCAGCGGGGCCTGGGCTGCCGGGGCTCCTGCCCTGGGCCACCACGAAGGGGCTGGAGAGACCAGTCCCAGAGATGGCTGCGCCTGGTGTTGTGGACTGAAGGTGCACCACCACCCGCACCTGCCCCCCACAGTCATATATTGAAGCCCTCACCTCAAAATGTTGGTGTTAGGAGGTGGGGGCTTTGGGAGGTGTTTGGGGGTCCATGAGGCCATGAGGTGGGGCCCCAGGGTGGGATTCGTGCCCTCATAAGAAGAGAGGCCAGAGTGCTCTCTCTCCCTCCTTCCCCACCGCAAGAGGAGGCAGGGAGCTCTCATCAGGGCCAGAATCTTCCGGCACCTTGACCTTGGACTCCCAGCTCCAGACCTGGAGACAAGCGCATGTTGTGTGAGCCCCAGTCTGTGGGGTTTGGTCCTGGCCGCCCTGGACCAGCAGGCAATGGGAGCCAGGGAGGGCTCTGCCAGGGTCTGGAGGGTGATGAGGCCCCGGGACCCCACAAGCCTCTCTCCAGAGGAGAGAGCTCCTTGCTTCCTCTGCTGAGGCCCTGCCTTAGGGACGCCAGCTCCAGCCCCAGCCCATCTGGCGGGGAAGCTGGCTCACTCTGACTCTGCAGCCAGTGCCAGGCAGTAGGTCATGTCTGCACCGGCCTTCTCCTTCCCATCCGGGCTGAGGGAGATGTGGGCATGGGGCTCTGCTGCACACCAGCCCCCAGCCTGTGCTCGCAGCCTCGCCAGCCAGCCCGGCAGGCTGACTGCGGGCCCGGGGTTCTGCCCCGAGCACGGGGCTCCAGGCCCGGACCTGAGCTCTCTCTCCTCTGGGCCAGGGCAGCCCCGGCTGGGCTCCCCGCACTGGTCTTGTTCCCATGGCATCTGTGCCCGTGGGTGTGACTCGCTGCTTTGCCTCTAGCAAGTTCCTGAGTCCCCGCCCCGCCCCAAGCAGTGCCCAGTGCCCGGCACCCAGCGCTTAGCCAGACGCCCCATCCCACACACACTTCCCCATCCTGCCAAACTCGACCAGCCACGCGCAGCACAGCACTGGGTAGTGGCTGAGGTACAATGACTCTGTGGGACCTATAGCAGCATGAGGGCAGCCCCCCGACAGCTTTGGGCTGGCACTACCGGCACTCCACCTTTCACGTGAAGGGACTGAAGGCCCAGACCACGAGGTGCCGCATCCCGTGTCAGGTCCAGGGTTTGTCTGCTTGACCCTTCCTCTGCTCCATCTGGCTCCTCGGGGGAAATGTGGTGCTGGGGACTGGGTGAATGGTGTGAAGGGAAAGAGGCCAGCACTGGGGTGGGGGTCGGGGCAGCGGGTCTGAGCTGGAGGAAGAAGACATCACCCCGAAATCCCTGCCCATGGCTGTGCCTGCTTGTTCAACCTGCTATGGGCTCCACACAAGTGGCCAGACAGGGGGCCAAGGCCAGGGGCCAGCCAGGCTCTCTGAGCCCAGCATCCCTGCAGGCAGATCTGGTATGGCTGCTGAGCCGGGGGGCTAAGTGCTGGGCGGGGTGGGGACCAGCGGGGAGACAGGCCTGGCGCTCGGGGCAGAGTGGGGCTTGGCTGTCCTGCAGACCAGGAGACACAGGCGCTGGATGCGGCGAGTTCTCCTAAAGACAGGCAGCCCTCCACACAGAGGGAGCCTGTTTCCAGGCCCTTGTGAGGGGGCACGCCGGGTCAGCACACGGGCGGTACGTGGACCCTGTGACACCCTGCTGGAAGGCCACCAGGGAGACGCGCCTGTCCACACTGATGTGCCCTTGTGCTCACTTTGACCACGACCCAGGCAGCATTCTCTGCTCTCCTGACTTCTCAGTGGGGCTCGGGGTGATCAAGGTGAATCAGACCTAGTGATGAGGCAGGGAGCTCTGGTCACCCCTAAAGTGGGACCCATGCAGGGAATGGGGAGCAGGGAGCCCTTGGCTCCACGGAGTGGTGAGGGGCCTCCAGGTGTCCCCAGGGGTCTGGAGGCTCAGAGCTAATGGGACCTGGCTCAAGGAGCACCTGCAATGGCCCCTTTGCTGTCCTCTGCACGCCCCCAGCATCCTCACAATCCCTGTGTTGGGGGAAGATCTGGATGTTTGGATTCTGACCCCCCTCCGGCCCCTCTGTAAACCCCAGGCTTCTGTCAGGAAGCCCGCCAACAACTCGAAGCCATTAGCTCCGGTGAGGCATGCTGGTCACGTACGGCCTCCTCCTGGGACGCAGCCCAGTGCTCTCTCCTGGAACTTTTCCATGAGTTTCAGAGCGAGGCCTGAAGATTCAAGGATGAAAACTCCTCTACCTTAGAGCCCTGGGCCCGGCCGCCCCAGACCTCGGCCTGCAGTGGGGTGCTTGGACACAGAGCTGGGAGCCGCTTCCCTCTCTTGGCCAGGCAGGACCCTGGGGCACGACCCTGGGGCAGGACCCCAGTGCAATGGGGACAAGGCTGCTGGTCACTAGTTTCTCAACAAGGGAGCAAGACTGCAGAGCAGAACCTTCTAAGACCAAGCTGGAATGGGCTGGGGCATGTTTTTCTGGCCTTGGGGATGGGTGGAAGGGAGGGTCATTCATTCAGATGCTGAGACGCAGTGGCCAGGCTCCAGGTGGCCCCAGGGGTGTCCGGGGGTCTCACAGACCTGACATCCCCTTCCAGGCACACCCCTCCATGCCCCCACCCCACCCACACCAGCCCCTCCTATCCTCCAGAAACCTGAATCCATGGGGAGGTCCAAGTAGGCCCCGCAGGGGTCCCTCCCCCTCCCCCTCCCCCTCCCCCAGGCAGGGCCATGGGCACAGCCACCTTTAGTTTGTGGAGGATCCTCCTGCTCGGCTCCTGCCTGTTGTCCACAGCAGGGAGGATGGGAATGCCCGCCCTTGCTGAGCTGAGCCCTGGCCTGTCCTGTTTCAGCTGGGTCGCCGGTGATGCCCTGCAAGAGATAGGAGCACACAGGCCCACCCATCACTCAAGGAAGCGGAGAGTGTCTGCAGGCGGGGCGGGGGCGTCTGCAGGAGGGGCGGGGGCGCCTGCAGGTGGGGCGGGGGCACCCCAGGACATCGCCATCAGGAATGCTTCATGCAGAGGTCACCATGCGAGGACAGACCCTGCAGGCGGGGCTGGGGGGGTGACATGCCTCGTCCAGGGTCTGAGTGCTCTTCCTTCTGGGGGGCACCCAAGGACTCCTGTACCTCCTCGCCTGCACAGGCTCCCATGTTAGAAGGAGAGGCACCAGGCAGAAAGTGGCCCCGTGTGGGGAGTGTTGGGTGGCACCCCTGGACCCTGGACCTTGGACCTCGCAGTCTGACTCAGCTTCCCCTCAGGATCCCAACCCACTCCGAGAGCAGCGCCTTGCGGAGGGCCTGAGCTCCGCACCACACCCCGCCCGTGCAGGGGGATGGGGACACCCATCGCTGCCCTGTTGTCCCCCCTGGCCTGGGCTCCACGTCCCAGATCCTTGCTCCCCCCGCCCCCCCAGCTCCACATTCCTCCCTGGGGTCTGTTCCCCCCAAGTGGAGCCGCCCTGGAGGAGAGCTGACCTCGGCTGGCGCTTGCCAGGTGTCCCCAGGTCACCCAGCGGCTGCAGTCACAGGGTCCCTCACTCCCGCCCCCACGACCTGCTGAGTCCCAGGCTCCCGGCCTTGAGGGGACACGGGAGGCAGCTGCCCGTGCTCGGCGGCCCGGGATGATGGCCCGCGACGGCACACAGGGCCGGGAGAGCGTGATGGGAACGTGCCTTCCTGGAGGCGGGCGGGTGGTGGCGGGCAGGCGGCCTGGGCTGGAGAAGCCAACGCTGGCTGGGGCTGGGCCGCCGCAGGGGCCGGGGGGAGGCGGTCGTGCCTGGCTTGGAGCACAAGCTCCCCCAGCAGCCGTTTCTGGCGTCCGCATACGAGGTGCCTGTGAGCTCACTCACTGCATCCCCCGACCTCGGCAGCCTGTCTGGGTCCCACCTGTCTGCTCTGGGACAGCACCACGGGGTGCCGAGCACCCCCACGGCTCCCATCACGTGGCCCCTTGCTCGGCTCCCTGCGACGGCCCCACAGGAGGCGGGGGGGGGGCGGGGGGGCGTGCTCTGGAGGAGTGGGATGCTGGGAGGGGGCGGCCGGGTGGGGACGCGGGGACCCTCACAGGGGTGCACAATTACACTGAGCGTGGAGGCCAGTGGTCAGGGCTGCACCAAGTGCCGAGCGGCGTTGGGGAGTGGGGTCTGTGCAAGGCCTCGGCCGGATGGCAGAGCAGTACAGACTTGGGGGCCATGTGGGAGCAGTAGGAACCCCAAAGGAGATCGGGGAGGGCTGTGCTGGAGCGTCCTGAGAAGGGGCTTTGTGGGCAGGTTTGGGATTTGGTCCGTCCCGGCACCGCAGATTTGCGTCCGCCAACTGCGTGGGTCTCTGCGGAGAGACCGTAGAGTACAGTAGAGTTAAATATATTCACATTTTGTACAACAGATTCTAGAATTTTTTCATCTTGTACAAGCAAAACTGCATCGCCCGGCGTGGGGCAGGAGGCAATGAAGAAAGGATGCCCCAGCTTCCTTTGGGGGCTTTGGGTGTAGATCAGACTCGTGGCCAGGGCCGAGCCCAGGGGACAGGCCTGTGCCCGCGCTGGGACCCCAGGGCCCCGGGTGCACAGGGCCCGGGCAGCAGCCCCGCTCGGGCGCCTCCCTCAGGACTGCAGCTGAAGGCCCCACAGGCAGGTTCTCTGGGCAGGAGGGACAGTACCCCCATCACTGCTCGGACTAGCATGAATTGGAACGGCACAAAACAGGAACAGAAAACAGAAGTCATCGCGGTTGGAATTACACAGGAAACAGAAATCATGGTTCGCACACGCTGCGGCACAAAGTCCTGCATCCTGGCTGCTTGCTGTGCGGCCAAGCAAGGCCGCCTGGTCGGGTGGACCACTAGCAGTGTGGCGGGCGGATCCCGGAAGGGCGAACATCTCCCCCGTTCCCGGAGTCCGTTCATAACCCGCGCTTGTCAGGGAACAATTCGGATGGAAAAAGCAGCAATATTCAAGTGGGAGTCCTCTGGCCTCCGGGAGGACACTGACCACGGATGGGTTTCAGGCTTTCGTGTGTGCATATTAATGATTGAGATCTTAAGTGCTGTTTGAAAACGCCTGGCTGTGTGCAGGGTCTGCTTGCTCTTGGCGGCGACTCCTGCCCACCCCTGGCCACGCTCACCCTCCTCCCACCTCTCAGGGCCGCCTCCTCCCTCCTCAGCCCTGCTCGAGGCTGTAGCTCTGCCAGGCAGGGCCCGTCCTACTCACTCTGGCCTTCAGCTTGGTGTAGAGGCAGCCAGGACGGTGGGGTCCCTCAGGAGCTCTGGTGCCTCTGGGCCAAGGGGCCCCTGGAGTGTCCCTGGCCTGCCTGCCAAGGGAATGCCCAGGGGAAACAGTTGGGAGTGGCCGTGCCTTGGGGGCCCTGGTGGGAGCCAGGTGCTGTGGGAGGCCCAGAAACACCTTCTGAGTTGGACGGGGGAGGGCCGAGCTTGCAGCCACCACACCTGTGCGGGGTGGGGGGGTGGGGAGGGTGCAGGTGCGGGGACCAGGCAGAAGAAGCATCTTCTCCAGAGACACCTGCTGATAACTCCCGGCCAGGAATTTAGCAGTAGGCGTAGAGACTGCCGGGAGGAACCTGAAAGGGCCAGGGGCACTTTCCCAGTAGGCACCCCGTACGCCTGGAGAGGCGGCGCCCCGGTCATAGGCTTCCCATTTCTCCAAATGCCAGACCCAAAGAGACGGCCTGGACTCTCCACGCAAGCCCTGTTCTAGAATTCTTGACAACGTAAAAGGTCGCCAGCGGCCTCCACACTCTCCTGGAGCAAGGCCCTGTCTCCCAGCCGGTGACATCCCAGGAGGACATTCCCTGGAGGGCTGCTGAGGTCACCTAGGGCCGTGATACATTTTAGGGAAAGAACTGAAAAGCACTGATGAACAGAGGGTGGGCAGGAGCCTCTACGGTAGCTGGCATCATGTCCTTAGCTGGGTGGGGTGTGGCTCTGGGGGTGCAGGAAGCAGGAGTAGCCTCGCTTACGCACGTGGACGCAGGTCCAGGTGGAAGCAGCATCTGAGGGGCCCCACGAGCACCTCGCAACCCATCAACAAACATCCTCCTTCTCCGGGCCCACGGGGACTTGGGCCAGGCCTCAGGTGGCCCCAGGGATGGGTGTGGGCTGCCCTGTTCCCTGAGGCAGGTGAGGGGGAAGCAGCATCCTGGGGGGGCCTAGAAGCAGGGGCGTGGATGGGGCTCTGCAGCAGCACCCAGTTTCCACCTCCAGGGGGCGCCCTGAAAGGCAGACCTCTGGACAGGTGCTGAGACCACGGAACTGACCTTCCAGACAAGACCAGAGACCCCCCCCCCCCCCGAGAAAGCCATGCCCTGCTCAGGGCCAGGAACTTAGTCCACAGCACTCGCGGGGCGGCCTGGGGTGGCCAGGGGAAGGGAGGAGGGCAGCTTGTCAGGGCACAAGCCCTGCACGGGGCTGGGGGGTCGCATAGCCATTTGGGTACAGCAGGAACCGTGGCTTTCTTTCGTATGCCCAGGCTGCGGAGGCCTGGAACATACCAAGGATAAATGCACATATTTCTATATAAATTGTGCGTCTTGTATTTTGTATCAGTTGGTTGTGAATTATACATGCACAATTTATATATAAATTATAGATCCTATTTATATATAAATACATAAAGTGTTTTTCCGTATTTATGTTTCATGCACTTGTATAGTAATATACTGCTTTTCTGCTTTCTCTTTTCACTCAATAATTTACGCTCCTGTTCTCTCCCTACAGGACGTGTAGCTCTCTCTTTTAGACGGGCTCGCATAGCAAGCCGTTGTGAGGATGCCTATGATTTATTAATCCGACCCACCTTTGATGGGTATTTGGTTCACGTCCAGCTTTTTGCCGCAATGAGCACGTGCTTTCTCTGTTTACCCCTTAATATGCAAAATTAATAGATTTCTTAGCGCGGAAGCATCCTTGCATTCTGAGTGAACGATGCGGGCTCCGTGTTTTCCAGCGTGCTAATAAATCCTGCTTCCTGACATTCTCCTCATGACGTTTCTATCAAACGTCTGCGGCTTCTCATTTCTGTAACGCGCTTGACGGCCTTCAGTCATGTTATGCGGGCCACAAAATTTAAAACGTGGCTTGTCTATTTTACTAGTATTTTCACAGAATTGGCACCTAGATGTCGTGACCAGTTCTCACGTGTGTTCCTAATTCATCGCTTTCTGGTGCTGTCCATTCAGCTCGTTCCTTTTTGGTTTTCTTGGTGTATTTTGCTGATGCTCTGTTTCTAAATTTTTGGGTCA
This sequence comes from Zalophus californianus, assembly GCF_009762305.2. Classification (NCBI taxonomy): domain Eukaryota; kingdom Metazoa; phylum Chordata; class Mammalia; order Carnivora; family Otariidae; genus Zalophus; species Zalophus californianus. Next base: position 193,906,921 of record NC_045597.1, on the reverse strand, counting down.
GAAGTTCCAGTTTGTCCGTTATTCTTTTTACTCACAGATATGTCTGTAACGGGGGACTCTGGCCGCAGCATCCCCCCGGGGAGGCTTTCTCGGGCACGGTTTGTAATCCGTGTCTGTGAGCCCTTCTGCAGTTTGTTGCTCTGTTGATCCCGTGTTGGTCTGAGAAAACCTGTTGAAGCTTCCAAGTGTTTTTCCCAATTCTGATGTTTTTGTTAACCGGTTCTTATTTTGCGAGCTATTTCTTGTGCGTCCTTGTTTCTTCTCTGTGATGTAGGCGTGTGGTCTCCGTGGTTTCTGGCTTGGGGGTCAGCTGAGGGCCCGTCTGTGACACGACCCCTCCCAGGGAGGCGCGTGGGTCCTGGCAGGTGCCCGCGTCACCCAGAGGGAGGAGAGACGGCTTTCCTGCTTACGCACACTACTGTTACAGCCTTGCGTGGGTCTGCTCCTGTGTGTGTCCTGTGACGGACAGTGTGCACGATACACCACAAATTATAATTTATAAATCAGTTAATAGGCACCCGGTATTGAGGTGCATGAGGGACAGGTTCGTAGAGGTGTGGGACGCGGTGGAAGATGTTTACGTGCCACAGGTGCAACGCGGGGCCTATTTTGGTGAAGGTTTCCCGAGAACTTCGAGGAGTGTCTATTCTGCATGTAGGATACATACTCAACACACATTAGTAATCTTATTCTCTTGTCAATTTTATTATGCTCGGATTCTAAATTCCTAATCATTTTTGAATCCACTTGATCTGTTCAGGACTGAGAGATGCCTCCCTCTACTATTAGATTTTGTATAGTTTCTGCTGTTTCTGTGGCATAGTGCTCTTTGTTTGTCCCATTTTGCTTATGAATAATAGCTTTGAAGTGGATTACAACCTTAGTCTTATAAAGTGACCCTTTTATCCGATTGAATGCTTGTCTTCCTTCATTGCAAATTAGCCCGGAATGACCACCCTGGCCCTGCGCTTTCTCCTGCGGTGGAGGGTGCTCTGCCTGGCCTGCTGTGTTTGGGAACATAAGCCACCTAATCCCTCTGAGTGGCTTTGTTTTAAACAACCAAATCAGAGTAATTCACTTTTCCGATGCAGCACAGAGAGTCCGCGTTTTGGATGGTAAGTTTATAAAACAGGGTGCACATTTTATTTCAAGGACTGTCAGCAGAGTCCCCCATGGGGACGGTCTTTGTTGGGAACAATGCCTGGATGCACCCCTCACCTCGGTGGGGTGGGAGGGGAGCTGGCTCCTGCTGGCTTGCGCTCCCTCCCCCGCCACGGCCCTGCCCTGGGCTCAGCACAGAGGGGTATGCGCCTGCGAAGGCACACAGACGCCCCTTCTCTAACACTGCCTCTGGCTCTGCCTGCAGCCGGTCCTCCGGGGGGGGGGGGGGGAATGGCTGGCGCGGGGAGCCACAGGGATCATCAGCCCTGTAGTTACAGCCTGGGGCGTTCCTTTGGGTTCTCAGAACCAGAAAGGCTGGTTCTGCACTGTTCACGTGAGGGAGAAGGATGGCACCGGCCGAGGCCACCCCTGCACACAGGTGTCCGGGGGGCTGTGGTGCGGCTACGGTCATCCCCTCCCTCCCCGTCCCTCCTTCCCTCCTTTCTCTCTGCCGTGAGGCAGCCTGGGCAGCAGCAGCCCAGGAGAGGGGACCGGGCCCCATCCACACTTCACACCAACACCGCCGAGTAAGGAAGCCCCTTCGCCCAGGAGCAGGAGGCCTGCCAGTTTTGGTCTTGGATAGGCCTGGAGGGGCAGCATCTACCCCGCGGCGCGGAGGGAGTTCCTGCCTCCAGCGCCAGAGCAGAGGCCCACTGCGCTAGTGGCCCTCGGCCCCCACCTGCTCCTCGCACCCCACACCTGCCGGGGGAGGGCGGGAGGGGCCTTCGGGGCCGGCTGGTGGCGGGGCAGCTGGCCAGCTAGGCTTCCAGAAGAAAGGCCAAGAATAACACAGCTTGCTAAGGGACCCGCGTTCATCCAGAGGCAAGTGGTGCGGTCTGGGACAGCGCTGAGCGGGGCAGGTGAATGACTGCGTTTCTGTATCACGGAGAGGAGAGGAGAGCCAAGGCAGTTGTGAGTGAGAGCACGTGTGCGTCAGGCCGGGCCAGAGGGGAGCCTCGAGCCCCCGGCAGGCCCAGGCCAAGAGGCAGAGGACTGGAGGGTCGCTGACGGTGCCAAGGTCAGGGAGCTGGGAGGCTGGGGGCCCACCTGCCTGAGGGCGGCCTGGGAAGGGAGCTCTGTTTGTCTGGGAAGCGTCTGCAGGGAGCTGATCCCACCAGAACATGCTGAGGCCCCGCGTGCTCAGGAGTCAGAAGCAGCCCTGGGCTCAGAGACGAGGGACCTGTCACCACACAGGTGAGCCTGCTGAGGGTGAGGGTGGGGAGAGCGTGGGGGCCCAGCCCAGAGGGCTGGAGGGTGGGGCACTGAGGGCTGGGTTTCCGATCGACGCCCCCGCGGGCGGAGTCCTCAGACTTCCACCCAGACCTGAGGCCCACAGTCCTGAGTCTTGGGCACTAGAGAGAGCTGACCCGAACCCAGGACAGCAAGACCAGCAGGAATCCTCTGGCCCGGGTTCCAGCTGCCAGTTCCTTATTCAAGGCCAGTCCTAGCAACGCCAATCAAGTGGCCTCCTCCAGAGGGAAGAGGAGCCGGCCAGTAGGATGGGAGACAAGAGCAGAGCCGGAGGTTCTGGCCCGTGGTGCAGAGAAAATCCCAGGATCCGTGCAGCCCAGAGTGCAAGTCAGTTCCCAGGACCCGGGCTGGCTGTCAGGCTGACCCGGGGCAGGCAACAGAACGGCCTCGTCCCTCAGCGGCCCCCCAGCTGCTGTCCCGGGCGGGTTTCTGTCCCATATCGTGCTCGGCCCTGAGCCGGTGTGCTGGCCGCATGCGGAACAGGCAGGCCTCTGACCTCGCCTTTTCGGATGCGGGGCCTGGGGGTGCGAGGAGACACAGGCAGGGCCAACCAGCCAGGACAGGAGGGATGGACAGGAGAATCTGGGGGCAGCGCCTGTCAGGGAATGGGCAGAGGCGCCAAATGCACGCTTTCTGCTTGAGTGACTGCCAGTTTAATTTTAATGTGATTAATAGCAGTGCATGGTGTGATTAATGAGATTCCCCAACACGTTGCCCCCTGTTGTCGCCTCTTCCCCACGCCCTCCCTCCTACGTCTCCTGTGAGGGCCATCCTCACATCCTCCAGGACCCCCTGGCACAGCGTTCTCTGGGTTCTCTGGCGGAGATCCATACCTGTCCTGGCCCTCAGCACCTGCTGACATCTGCCAGGCCTGGGGGTGCTCCGTGCTCCCCACCTCCTCCGTGCTCAGGGAGGACATTCCTCACCCGTGGCGGCCCGCACAGGTCAGCCCGGGCGCTGGGCATCCGTTCGCACACGTTTGGGGAGCAGGGCGCGTCCTGTACCTGCCTCTGCCTGAGGCTCCTGGTGGTCACATGCACCCTGTGCGGGCTGAGGACCCCGGCACTCAGCACCAGCCCTGCACTGGGTGGGGGTTCAGTGAGCATCACACAGAGATGGGGAGCAGAAGGCCTCCCGGCCACTGTCGGGCTGGCCTCTGCCCAGACCCCTTTCACCGGTCCGCCCCCACTTTTCCTCAGTCACTGTCTTCCCCAGAAACCCTCCTGGTCCCCAGCACAGGCGCACAGCCCTCCGGTACCCTTACTGCACCCTGGTGACCGGGCCTGTTGCTCCATTCCCCCCCTCCGGTGTCCTGGTCATCTGGGTGTCCCAGTTCTGCCCCGCACAGTGCTGGCCCCGGGGAAAGGGTCATGGAAGGCAGAGGCCCAGCTCTTCCTCAGAGTCCTCGTGAGGGCAGAGGAGATTACGGGGCTGTGCAGGGATGTGGGACCGCGGACGGATGTGGGACCGCGGACGGATGTGGGACCGCGGACGGATGTGGGACCGCGGACGGATGGGGGACCGCGGACGGATGGGGGACCGCGGACGGATGTGGGACCGCGGACGGATGTGGGACCGTGGACGGATGGGGGACCGTGGACGGATGGGGGACCGCGGACGGATGTGGGACCGCGGACAGACACGGCCTGGTGTGGGCTAGATGCAAAAGAAAAAATCCCAGCGAACACTGGCTTCACCCCCAGCCTTCTGTCTGCAGACGCCCAGGGGCACAGCTGCGGCCTCAGGGACAGACGGGTGGCGATCCCTCTGGAAAGGGGGGGCCCAGCACAGCTTGAGGGACAGTGCCATTCTGGTTGGCGTTTCTCCTGCTGCTGGGACTCAGTGTCTCTCTGAGGAGAGAAAGCTCCTTCCTCAGGGTCTGTTGTCACTCCTATTTACCACGGAATGGGTCCTTTAAGAAATAGCTGTACCGCTTTCATTTATAAAATAATGCTTGCTCATTGTCATTTTTACAAAGTCACACATTCAGAGAGTGTAAGAAAAATAGTAGAGAAGAATCCATGGAAATCTCACCAGAGTTTGCTGTCCTTTCAAAGTCTTTGCACAGAATCCATGGAAATATCACTGTTGCAAGAAAGGGATTATGGTATTAACACTATTCTATCAATTAACATTTGCACTTGTGCATAGAAGTTACCTTGGCTAATTTTCCACGTTGATAAATATAGATGCAACTCATATATAGATTCGTATGATAGACAAGACATATATCATTTATACAACATATAAATATGTTATGTATTTGCACACACACAACATACCTAATCTATATATGCAAACACATGCACATATATTTCCATCTGTTTTAAGGGCCGCGTTAAATTATGGATGTACTGTGGTTTATTTAACTAACTCGGTTTTGATAGACACTTGGCCTGGTTTTATTTATTTAGAATAAAAAATAATGCCACAATGAGCATCTTTGTATTCTTATGTGAGAGATATGTAGACGGATTTCTGGAGGTGCCATTGCTGGGTCAAAAGCATGCATAAATTAAGGTTTGATGGACGTTGTCAGGCTGGGTTTCCATCAGTAATGCAGAAGCGTGTGGGGCCTCTGTCCTGTCGGCATCCGGGGACACCCATCTTTGTCATATGCAGCAAACGCCCACTCATGACTTCAGTTTCAGTTTTAAAGTTATTAGCGAGATGAAAATCTTTTCAGATGTTTACTGACTGTTATTAGTGAGACGAAAATCTTTTCAAGTGTTTACTGACTATGTTATGCTTAAAGAAGTAAATAAAATATTTGCTACCTCACAAAAATTAATTTCAAAGGGATAAAAGATTCACATATTTAAAAAACACATAAAAACAATGTTATGTAACATGAGGGTAAGGAGGGAAAGTCTTTCCTTAGCATAACAAGGCCAGAAAATTATTTTAAAACACCAATTTGATTGCATTTTTAAAATTCAGTGAGGTAACAGACATAAAGAAGCTGAGAGACAATGAAATGGAAATTTTGTTATAAAACACAAACTAATATAACATGACAAGTCTAGAAGGAAAATATTAGAGATACACTAGAATATGAAGATAAGGAGCGTCAGTGTGCCACCGGTGGAAGAAACCGCCCCCAGCCCGTTCCTCGTTCCTCGGGAGGCTCTGGGACGGCCGCCACCAGAGGGGTCCACCGAGAGTGCAGCAGGTGCGAAGCGCAGGGCCCCGGAGCACGGCCAGCAGGTGGGGAACGCCCCGCGCTCCGGCCACCCAGGTTGGCTGCCCGGCAGGGACCGGAGGACAGATGGCTCCAGGAAGAACAAAACATGGAAACAACATGTCTCCCTGTGTGTCCCTTCCTCCGGGCGGAAGGCAGGTCAGAGCTGGGGGAGCATTTGTGAACCAGGAAAACGAGCCAACGGAACCAAGACCCCTGCGCCAGAGAAGCCTCGCGGGGCTCAAGCGCCGCGGGACATTTACATCGCGACCACAGCATGGACCGCGAAGGCGTGGTTAATTCCTTGGGTGCCAGAACCCAGGTGGGCATGGGAGGCCCGGGCCGTGTGTGCGAGGGAGGTGGCGCCCTCTGATCTAGGAGGAAAGGCAGCTGGGAATGGACAGGGCAGCGCCCACCTGGCCCCAGGGCTGAGCGGGGGCAGCTGCGGGGGGCTGGGGGCAGGGAGACTGAGGCAGGCTGCTGGGGAGCTTCATCAGCCCCACTACCTGGGTCCTTCCTTCTCCCCAGCACGCGCGTAGGCTCTCGGCGCTGGTGGGGTGGCCATCGACAGATGTGGCCGTGAGGCGTGGCCGCCAGATGCCGTGTGGCCCACATGACTGCAGACAGCCAGGATGGAGGCTGGCGAGGAGGAAGTGGGCCCTTAGGGGCCTAAAGTGTATCCACGATGACAGAGTTTCCAGCCCAGGAAATATGAGGAGACACTTCCTTACACTGACAGCATAAAGAGAGAGAAGTGGTATTTTTAACGGATGTTCAGAAGATGTTCGATGCTATTTGATAACTGTATTAGTAACCAACGGCTGTGTGACAAATTGCCGCCCAGGTTTAGCCGCTGGAAACTACAAATGCATTAGCTCGCCGTCTCCGTGGCCAGGAGTCCGAGCGTGGCTGGGCAGGGGCCTCTGCCTCCCGCCCTCAGGGCGCCCTCCCGTGGGACTGGCCGGCGGGGAGGGTCCGAGCTCACTCACGGGGTGTTCGAGGCCTCAAGGACTGTTGGCCAGAGGCTCCCTCACTTCTCCACCATGTGGGCCTTTCCGTGGGCCCCGCATGGCAGGCAGCTTCTCCCAGGATGAGCAGTCTGGAGACAGGGTGCCCAAGAGTGCCACGGCTGCCCCTGACCTAGGGTCTCTGTCATGTCCACTGCACACCATGCGCTAACCCAGGGGCCGCCATTCACTGGGGGTGGGAGGGGTGTCGCATGGAGGGTGTGTGGGCACGTGGGCAATCCCACCACCATGCTTGAGGAGGCGAAACTTCTGTGAGAGGCAGGAGGTGAAGATACCTTCCCCGGCAGAGTACGGACCCTGTATCATATTATTAAAGTTATTATTAAAATCTCAGCAGCAAACCCGTACCAACCGTTAGCGCCCAGATTGGATTATGGCGGAGTGAAGACCAGGTCTGGGGAAATTAATGGAACTTACTGGAATGAATTATCATTACGTAAATTCACTGCTGAGACAGGACGGGAGGGTCTCCCCTGGGGCGCGGCTCTTCTGGGAGTACCTGGCCCCTCACGGTGTCCCCTGCTGTTCTGGTCAGGGTCCTCTAGTTACACAAATGTAAAGTCAGAGCCTGCCACGGCTCTCAGAGCTGCAAGAGTCTCTGGAACGTGACCACAGGGCTGGCCACAGACTTTGATCAGGAAAACACACGAGCCCTGGGACAGGGATTTGGCATCCATGATGGGGAGTGCATGTGCCCTGGCCCTTCTTGCTTATGGTGTAGGGGAGTGCTGGGGACGGCCAGTTTGGGGAGGGGCCACTCTGCGCCCACCTCCGTGGTCACCATGGCCAGTGCAGGGCAGGCTCCGGTGGAGGGGGCGTGGCGTAAGGGCTACCGGGCACAAAGCTGAGAGCGCCGTGGGAACCAGCCGGCCGAGGCTAAGGGGACAGCCGGGCACTCCCAGCTCCGGATATGCCCCAGTGAACGCACGGTGAAGTGGGAGCTTCCCTCTTCCACCAGATATTTTTAAAGCAGAAGATCAGAGGGGATGAGCATAACCTCCAAAATGTATCAAATTAATACCCACATGAATGTCTAGCCCACAAAAAATTTCACTTCAAATCCCCTAAGTTGTAACTGTCACATTCAGTGTGGCGAGATGCCGAGTGGGAACCCCATTTCCAGTAGAAGCAATTCCATCTGAATTCAATCTGCACCACACTGAATTACTTTAACTACGACTCTCCAGCAGAAAGTATTGTGAAAAAGGCATTCTCCCTTCTTATTTTAATCAGATTTCATAATTTTCAAGTGCACGTGCTGGTGGGAGAGCTGTTTGCTCAGGCGGAGGCAGAAGGAGACCAGGCGCTCCAAGCCCTCCCCGGACTCCAGTCAAGAAGGGCCAGGCTGTCGCTAATAAGACTGAACCATTCTATAGCGTGAAGTCGATAATAAGCCAAAGCTTTGGAGAAGATATTTGCAATGTATATAATGGCTGAGAAAATATAAAGAGCAAATCAGTAACAAATAGCCAGACAACCCGGTGGGAAAATTGCCAAATACTTGAATAGATGCTTCACAAGCGAGGATGACGGGAGCATCGTGACCAATGATGGGAGCATCATGAAGAGTGCACCCTGTCCCTGGTAGCAGGGACACGGACCACAGTAGATGCTGCTGGCCGGGCTCAGATCCCCTTCGCCGACCCGCAGGCTGCCATCCCTGCTGGCTGCTGTCCACAGCTGCCCCTTCCCTGGAGAGCTGCCCCAGGCCAAGCAGAAGCCACCTGGTCCCCGAGGGCCAGCCTCAGTCAGTGACTAGCTGGTGTGAAGCTTCGGCAGGTGGGCCCTGCCTCTGGCCGGCACCACATGCCGCATGGCATGTGCTCATTCTCTCTCTCTCTTTCTCAAATAAATAAATAAATAAAGTCTTTAAAAATAAATGTAACTACTGCTTTACAACAGCAATCATACAGAAGCCTGCTTGTGCTCTTCAACTTGGCTTTGAAGTCCATCTGAAAGCTCACTGGGATTATAGGAGAATTTTGTTAAAAATCTATTAATTGATTTAGGAAAGGATTGCTATTTGAATTCACTTTGTTGTTCCAGCCTGGAGCAGAAAGTGTCCCTATGTATTCCTAAGACTTCGCTAGAATCCCCACGTCTGTCCACTATTTCTCCCTATGGTTATTCCCAGGAACTTCGTGGCCCGAGACTCACAAAGTGCTGGTGGATCCAGCGCTTGCCTGTGGCAGGCAGGCCTGGGGAATGGGAGGACTCCCTGGCCACCAAAGTCAGGTGGCCATTCTGCAGTGGGCAGCGGGTGGCCCTGGGGGGCTGACAGTAGGCAGGGACCTTATCCAACAGGTGTTCTAGGTCCCTCTGGGGGAGGCGCTCTGTGGAGGGCAGACAGGAGGGCTGACGGAGACTGAGACCCTCCCCACAGCCTCACCTACCCCTAGCAGAGGGCCCCTGCCACTCCAACCCCTGTGACCCCCAGCCCGGCTTCCTTCCAGCCTTTGGCGGGGGGGACCATAGAGCCCGATGGGCCAGGCCATCAGGCCACAGCCTGTGTGACTACATCCCTGCCCTCTCCTTCTCCCCCACGCCACCCCTCTCTCACAGCCCACATTTCCACTTTCCCGTCTCTGCCCCAGGCAGCCTGCTGTGCATGGTGCTCCCCCTGTGGTCCCTCTGGGCTTCGGGATGTGTAGGAGTGGCAGCTGGGGTGGGTCCAGGGTGGGTTTTATTTTGGTTCATGCTCACACTGCTGATCAGCAGGTTGGAGGGCCCCAGGGGAGGCAGATGCAAGGGCTCAGCGCCCATGGCCACCCGTATCTCAGTAGAGTCGATGGGCAGCAGGCTGTGGGGGCCGCAAGCGGGGTGCCCAGCCAAGTCAGAAAGCAGCACCTTCCCTCCAGGAGCCCGGCCATCCAGGACCGGGTCTCAGAGTCCTTGTTGTGACCCCAACTTCCCTGGCCTGCAGCAGGCCAGGTGCCGGGCCGTGGCCACCACACCCACACCTTCATGCAGGTCCCCGCGCCCTGGTCACACCGTTGGTGCTGCTGCCACCTTCCCCCCTCTCCTCAGTTCCTGTCCTCCCAGAAGCAGACCCCAGACCCAGAGAGTAGTCTCAGCTAGGGACTGATCAGTCTGGGGCCATAGCTGGGTGGGGGCGCAGGACGGGGAAGGACGAGAAGCTAAGCAAGGGCATGATTTTGGGTGAAGCCCCACGCGGCCTGGTCCTTGGTCCCTGGGTTACAGTCCCTGGTTGTCATCACACCTAGACTCCTGCCCCAGGTGGTCTACCCTGGGTTGTGAACTCTGCACTCGGGCCTCCAGGGCATGCTGTGTGAAAACTAGGGTGGGCTCACAGCCCCAGGGCCGTCTGCGAGGCAGAGACCCAGCCTGGGCTGCTAGAGGCAGAAGCACCCGGAGCTGGGGGAGGGGCATGCAGGCCCAGGGGAGGGGCAGGGGGAGGAGTGGGGGTTCCCTGGCATCCTGCCCCATCCTGGAAGCTGGGGGGAGGGGCATGCGGGCCCAGGTTTGGGGGGTGGGGGTTCCCTGGCACCCTGCCCCAACCTGGGAGCTGGGGGAGGGGCATGCAGGCCCAGGGGAGGGGCAGGGGGAGGAGTGGGGGTTCCCTGGCATCCTGCCCCAACCTGGGAGCTGGGGGAGGGGCATGCAGGCCCAGGTTTGGGGGGTGGGGGATTCCTGGCACCCTGCCCCAACCCGGGAGCTGGGGGAGGGGCATGCGGGCCTAGGTTTGGTGGGATGGGGGTTCCCTGGCACCCTGCCCCATCCCGGGAGCTGGGGGAGGGGCATGCGGGCCCAGGTTTGGTGGGGTGGGGGTTCCCTGGCACCCTGCCCCATCCCGGGAGCTGGGGGAGGGGCATGCAGGCCCAGCGGAGGGGCAGGGGGAAGAGTGGGGGTTGCCTGGCACACTGCCCCATCCTGAAAACTGGGAGAGGGGCATGCAGGCCCAGGTTTGGGGGGGTGGGGCTTCCCTGGCACCCTGCCCCATCCTAGGAACTGGGGGTGGGGCACGTAGGCCCAGGGTTGGGGGGGGTTGCTCCCTGGCATCCTGCCCCATCTCAAGGTCACAAAATCTACTTGTCTACTCAGCATCAATTGCCGCAAAATTAGCAGCTTAAAACAATAAGCCCTTAGTATCCCTGTCTCTGTGGGTCAGGAGTCTGGACTCTGGCTCGAGGTCTGGCTGAAGGCCTGAGTGGGAGAGCATCCCCCACACTCAATCACACCGTCCTGGCGTCCTTGGCAAGACTCGGTTCCTTGTCACCTTGGTCGGAGCTCCTCCACAGGTGGTTCAAAGTAGGGCAAGCGGCTTTTGGGGGAGCTAAAGAGGGTGAGCAAGACAGCAGCTGAGGTCTTTCACACTTAACCTCAGAAGGGCGTCCCACTGCTGTGCTGTCTGTCCTGCTTAGAAGCAACTCTGGGCCCTCATGGCTCATGGGGAGGGCCACCCAGGCTGTGAGGATAGGGGGTCCCTGGGCCATCCCAAGATTCCCTTTGGAGCAGTGGCGCTCCCCCTCAGTGGAGTGGACCCCCGGGGCCCTGGGTGCCTCTCGGGGACACGAGGGAGACGTACAGTGGCTCAAGGCACCTCCCCCATCAGCACCCAGGCTCTCACTAAGGATGACCCCTCCCGTCCTTCGCCACGGTCACCTGCTGCAGGGGAAATGCGGTTTGACTTGACAAGAGGCTTTGGAGAAATTCTAACCCAGAGACTTACAGGACTAACACTCCTCATTACGGCAGGGCAGAGGTGTGAAGATTTTCAATTTTCTTTTTAATCAGCGCAGCATTCACTGGGGAAACCCTGCTAGGTCATCTTGAAGAGTGCTTGACAAGTCCAAGGTCCTGGAGAGACTTAATTAAACCTGTAAAAACACAGCGGGGACACACGGATGACAGGGAATGCGGCCGCCGGCCACTAGCCCACGGCGAGGCTCACTCCCCGCTCAGACACGATCCGACATGGGTCCTGAGCCACCACACGCCACGCCCGCGGCTCCTGTGGTGGGCCCGATGCCCGTCACTCCTGTCCGCCCCCCCAGCCCCAGCCCCCCGCCCCAGCTAATCCAATGCCCCTCCCTTGGAGCCCCACGCCCCACACTCCCAGCCTGCCAACTGCCTCTGTTTCCCCTTAGCATCCTCTTGGTTTGGAAACTGTGTCCGCCCAATCGGATCTCTTCTGAAGCCCCAGCGCCTGGTGCCCAGGACGGAGGAAGAGTTTGGGCTTGGAATGTACCAGAATGCAGGGGGAGGGGGATGCGTCTGGCTGCCCAGGGCAGAAGCAGCCCACAGCGAGCAGAATCCAGCGGTGAGGGCCAGCGGTGGAGTCCAGGTGCCCAGCTGCCGGACGTGGCCAAGAAGCACGCTGGACAGGTTGGCCTGGCAGGAGGGTGCGGGGTTGGGGGGTTGGGGGCAGGGGCTGGGTGATGGCGTGGGGTCCAGGGAATGGCAGAAGGGCAGGATGGAGTAGCTGTTGGCCCTCAGGTGTGTCATATCCTGAGGAGTGAGGACACTTTCCAGCATTTTCCGAGAGCCTCCTGCCCCCCCAGCCTGCAGCAGCTGGCTGAGACTTGGCAGGGTAAAACGCGTGGGCCAGGCTGGTTACCTTCCGGGATGGGCACATGGATGCTCAGGCGGCGCCCTCAGCCGGCCCTGCGAGGAAGAAACGCATCTGCACCCTGCCAGAGCCCATTGGGCCCCGTGTTCCTGAGCGGCCTCCTCGGGGCCTTGGGCCGGCCACCCAGAGTCACCGCATTTGTAGTATACGTGCTGCCGAGGCAAGCACCGGAGTCTCCACAAACCAGAGGCCCCGAGGGTGTGCTGGAATTGCAGACCCAATTGCTTGTCTACACCACACGTAAGAATCTATTTAAAATAGTACACTGTTAAAAACACAGTTTCCAGGGAGGTCCCAGAGACTGGAAGAAAACAGGGTCTCAACTTCACGGGGTATGGCACCTGCTCCCGTAGGGCCCCTCAAGCGAGGCTGTGACCAGACCTGGCGCGCCCCCCGGAGATGCCCCAGCAGACCCGTCTGTGCCCGTACCTGCCCCCACCAACAAATTCTCCAAGGAGGACCCGAGACCCACTCCGACACGGTAACAGCAGCTCAGGGCTGGGATGGTGCAGCGTGGGGCACAGCGTGGTGGCAGAAATGCTCATGTGTAGCCGTGTGCATGCGCACGCGCTCTCCATGAGACCTAGCGCTTTAGAGTGAGTCTCCCAAGCACCATGGCATTGTGCAGACAGGTAAGGCAGCTACTGGACGCGCAAGGAAACTGAGGCTCAGGGAGGTAGGGTGACCTTCCCAAGGTCACAGGGCTGACAAGCAGAGGAGTTGGCTCCCCAGGGAAGACGCTGGGCACAGAGAGCTACCACAAGGAGCCGAAGAGGACGGGGGAGCCCACCACACGCTTCCCTCACACTTCACAGCATCCCCCCGAAGAGCTCTGTGGAGAACAGAGAAAGCCTGAGCCGTGGGCCTCCCGGGAGCGGCCACCCCGTCTGGCGGTCCATTCCGCTCTGGCTCGGTGGGGCTGACTGCTCCCCTCAGCCCGCCTGGCCGTCCAGACTCCCTCCCACACCGCAGCTTCCTCGTCCCAAGAGTGGGGCCACTTGAGACCATCAGCAGGATGAGGAAGACCAATCCAAACACGTGCATGTCCCCTGCCTTTTCTCACAGCTATGTGATGAGGAGATGAGGGGATGTCAGTGCCTGTGGTGTCCAGCCGCCACGGGTGACTCTGGGTCAACCCTGGAAGGTCACGGTTTCACGCCTCTATGTGACTGGAGGTCAGTCATGTGGCTGAAGTGGCCCAGGGGTCACCTCTCTGTGACCAGTGGGGAGTGTGTGGTTTGCTGGGTGTGAACATGCAAGGAAGGGGCTGGGGGGTCCCCTCCTCCCCTGGGTGGTGGCCCCCTCTATCATCCTTCACAACCAGCCCATGAGCTCCTGCGTGCCCTCCTGGCGACTTCTCCAGAATGTCCCAGACATGGACAGCTCGTGGGGAAGTGCATCGAGTACGGGATTCACAGAAGATGCCAAAAGCACGCTGCCACCACAGGGGAGTGAGAGGGAGGAGGGAGGGGCGGAGCGCGGGTGAGGATCGGTGAGCCCCGCAGGACGCTGGGAGACGGGCCTTCCGTGGCGTCCTGGTGTCAGAAGCCCCTGACGCTGGAAAGCTTCTCTCCCTGAGTGGCGGGCGGGGGGACTGGGCCTCAGAGACAGATGCGGGCGGGGATGGGGCAGAGGGGACGCTGGGCCGAGTCATGAGGGGAGACCCCGTCTCTAGGTGAGGCAGCCTCTAAAGAAGCCAAGAGCAGGGCACTCAGCCCAGTGTCCGGGCCCCTCCACACGAGGGGCTGCTGTCGGGGACACACGATCTGGGGGCACTACGGAAAGGTGAAGACCAAACATGTGGCCTCAGCGTCAAGAGAGGCTGGGGACACGGGCATGCCCAACACTGCTGGCACAGCTTTCTGGCAGAAACAGACACCAGGCCACAAGCAAAGGTGCGATCACGTTCAATGCAGCATTGTTTAAAACAGGGGAAAAGTGGACGACGTGTTTGGTAGGCATTTGATACTGTCTGCTCTCAATAATGAAAAAACTAGTAGACAGAAAGCCTGTCAGGATGTAGTAGACTTGAACACCACCATCAAACAACTGAACTTGCCCAACATTCATAGAACAGCAGAATATGCACTTTTTCAAGTGCACTTTTGAACCAAGACAGACCATATTATGGACCGTAAAATGAGGCTCAATAAACTTACAAAGACTTGGGGAATACGGAACATGTTCCCTAGCAAAAACAAAATTGACATAGAAATCAAGAGCAGAAGGACATCTGGAAAATTCATGCATATTTGGGAAGTAAGGAACACACTTCTCAATAACCCATGCTTCAAAGAGTCAGGCAAAAAGAAGACAAGCAAAAAAAATTGAACTAAATGAAAATGAAAATAGAGCACTCGAGGATTGCTCCGCGCGCCTGTCAGAGAAGACGGACGGTCACACACCAATAACCTCGGCTTCCACCTGAAACAACTCGAGCAAGAAGAGTGAACTAATCCAGTGTAAATGGAAGAAGGAAAGAACCAAGATGAGAGTCAAAATCAATAGCGTGGAAAACAGAAAAAAATAGAGAAAATCCATGAAATCAAAAGCTAGGTCTTACTAAAAGGGATATGTCTCTGGTTGGACAGATCAGGAAAGAAAAGACAAGGCACACATGACCAGTCTCAGGAATGAGGAGGTGACAGGACAGACTCTGTGGATATAAAAGGATTTTAAGGGAATATTATGAGCAACTTTATGCTAATAAATCCGACACTTTGGATGAAATAATTTTTTGAAACGACCAAAGCTCACTCAAGCAGAAACGTGTACCTTAATAACCGTATATCCATTAAACAAATTGAATTTGTAGTTGAAAGCCTTCCCACCGACAAAACTCCAGGCCCAGATAGCTTCACTGATGCATCAGCCTAACATGAAAGGAAGAAATAGTATTTCCCACACCAGCTCTTCCAGAAACTTGTGGGGAGGAAAGGCTTCCCTGCTCGTCGACGAAGCCATTACCTTGCCTCCAACAGCAAAGACGTTGTAAGACTACAGATCAGTATCTCTCATGAAAGTAGCCACTACTACCCTTAACCAAATCTCAGCCAATTGGATCCAATCATATATAAAAAGAATTAACTCACCATGATTCGATGTGGCTGACCCCAGGCATGTTAGGTTGGTGAAACATTTGAAAAATAGTATTAAACTAAAAAAAAAAAAAATGTTTTTACAGATGATCTCAGTAGCTGCTAAAAACATCTGACAAAACCCAACATCCACTCCCAGTATAAAACCCTGAGAAAGTCGTGATAAAACAAAGAGTTTTCAGCTCGATAAAGGGCATCTGTGAAAAACCCACTACTAACATTTCTTGATAGTGAAAAACTGAAAGCTTGGCCTATACGATCAGAAACAAGGCAAAGACACCTGCCCTTACCCCTTCTAGCCGACATGCCCCTGGGAGGTCTGGTCAGTAAAATAAGTCACAAAAGAGAAAGTAAAGAGATCTAGACTGGAACGGAAGTTAAACTGTCTTTAGATATAGCCTGATCATCTCTGTAGAAAAACCCAGTACAGTCCACAAAAACTCAATAGAGCTAATCACTGAGTCTAGCAAAGTTGTAGGGTACAAGCTCAACGTGTCAAAATAAACTCTATTTTTATATCCTGGAAACACACAATTGGAGTTGAAATTTAAAGAACACCATTTATAATAGTATCAAACATATGAAATATTTAGGGACGGATCTGATGGTGCCCAAAACCCACACAGCATCGCTGAGAAAAAGTGAGGAACTGAAAACCGGATTGATGCTCCATGTGCATGGGCCCGAAGGCTCAGTGTGGCCAAGGCCTCAATTTCCTCCTCATTTTAACGTATATTGTAAATGCAATCCCAAACCCAGGGAGTGTCTTTTGAAGAAAACAGGACACGTCAATTCTGAAATCCTTTTGGAAACGTAAGGGAAGTAGACTAGCCAAACAACTTTAAAAAGAAGAGAGTCAGGGGGCGCCTGGGTGGCTCAGTTGGTTGAGCACCCGACTCTCGATCTTGGCTCAGGTCATGATCTCAGGGTCGTGGATTCGAGCCCCAAGTCAGGCTCCTTGCTCAGGAGGGAGTCTGCTTGAGATTCTCTCTCTCGCCCTCTGCCCCTCCCCCCACTCTCGCTCGTGTTCTCGCTCTCTTAAATAAATAAATGAAATCTTAAGGAAATGCTTATAACCAAAAAAAAAAGAAGAAGAAGAAGAAGAGGAGAGTCAGAGGACTAACATTATGTGATTTCAAGAATTACTATAAAGCCATAGTAACCAAGACAGTGCAGGATTGGTGGGAAGATAGAAGTAGATCATTGAAACAGAACAGACTGTCCAGAAAGAGACCCCCCCACACACACACACGGGAAGCTGACCTTCTACAAAAGTACAAATATAATTCACTGGTGGAAGGAAAGTTGTCAAACATGATCCTGGAACAATCGGATATCCACTTGAAAAAAAAAGGTCAATACCAGGCAAGGAGGGTGGGAGGGAAGGGGTTAGGGTTACGAGGGGCACAAGGAAGGCTCCTGGTGATGGACATGTTCGTATTTGGATTATGGTGATGATTTTATCAATTATACATGTGCCAAAAGTCATCAAGTTGTACTCTTTAAATATGTATGGCTCGTTGTAGGTAAAAAAATTGCCTTTAAGACCCTGTGTGGTCTGTCCTCCATTCACCCTCTGACCTTAATTCTGAAAACTTTGTTCCTTGCTAAGTCCACCCCAACCATGGAGGACTCTTTGCTGTTTTTTTGGCCAAGTGCTCAATGCACCTCACCTTTGCACATGCTGTTCCGGATGCCTGGAATGCTTTTCTCCAGGGACCGCTTGGCTCTCTCTCACCAGCCCAGCCTCCATTGGTCTCAGCCTAAACTGTAACAACTCAGAGGCTTTCCTTAACCACCCTACTTAAAATCAACGCTCTCCACCCCTCTCCCCCAGCATCCACACACACACACACATCCATACTCACTCACATGAGTCCTGGCCCGCTTTGCACCTCCATTCTTACCCATGGCACCCATTAACCTTCTACAGGTCACATTCACTCCTCTGCGGCCACCGTCCCCCACGCACTTACCTATCGCCTCCACAAGGGCAAGCGCTTTTGTCCCGTTTGTTTCCTGCTGCATTCCCAAATTTTGGAATAGGGCTTGCCACTTTTTAGGCACTCAATAAACCTGCTGTGCAAATGAGCAAAGTAACCAACTAAATGCTCCTCAGTCAGGATCTCTGAAGATACATACTTAGATGCGGGATATTGCACTGCTGTTAGAAAAGGATGAAGTGTATGTACATACATCGCCCCCCCTGCAGTATGAATGAGGCTCAAGAAGGGCTTCATTTTACAGCTTCGCCTGCTGCAGGCATCTGGGTGGCGCCATCCCCGAGGCCTGAGGACATCCTGCCAACACATCAGGTGTGTCTCTACCTGCAGCCCCGCGCTATGCCCTGAGCTCTAGTGGTGCCTCTTCACTGTGTGACTTGGAAGCAGACCCTGCCCTTCATCCCATCCTCCCTCCATCCACCCGAGGAACTGTTAGATCAGAAATGGCAGGGCGCCTGGGTGGCTCAGTTCATTAAGCGACTGCCTTCGGCTCAGGTCATGATCCTGGAGTTCTGGGATCGAGTCCTGCATCGGGCTCCCTGCTCAGCAGGGAGTCTGCTTCTCCCTCTGACTCTCCCCCCTCTCATGTGCTCTGCCTCTCTCTCATTCTCTCTCTCAAATAAAAAAATAAAATCTTAAAAAAAAAAAATAAATGGCAGACGTGGGTGGTAAGTGGGAAGGGGATAATTTATCACTATTTCTAGTTCCACAGATTTAAAAAAAAGTTAGGCGGAGAAGTTTAACAAATCAGAAAATCAGAAAATTCTTCTGGCCTCCTTTTGATTCATTTTGAGTCAAACTGTACGCTCTCTCCCTCTGAACTCTGAACTTCAGCAAAAGGAAATAAAATCTAAAGAAGAAGTTCCCACAGGCAGGTTAAAAACCACTTCTCTAATTTTAACTTCAAGTTTAGTTAATGCCAAAATAGAACCCAAACCTATATGTCTCTGCATATGGAAAGATGTTCAAGATAATAGTAAGTAAATCAAACAGGTTATGAATGAATGAATGAATGAATACAGGGAGGATTTCAATTATACCAAACAAATTATACATACACAAAAGAACATAATAAAAATTGTTCATATAGTTGCTAACCTTAAAAATAAAGCTGCCAGTTTTTTTTGCCAGTTATTCGAGAATAGCACAGAATTGCTAACCCAGAATAAGAAACCTATAGCAAAACCATAAGCAACTCCCTAGAATAGAGCGAAGGAGGCTCACTTATAGAGGAAGAGGGTTGGCGCTCTTGTAAACAGTAAACTGGGAGCTGGAAGCGTAGTGGCTTCTCATTGGCTGAGCCTGACTGTCTCTCATTGGCTGGGCTGTCACTGTCTCTCACTGGTTGAGCTGGGACAGTTCTCATTGGCTGGGCTATTGCCGGGACAGAAGAAAACCATCCCTCCTCCTGCTGGGGTAATAACGTGGTACCCGGCGCAGGGTGGTCGCTACCTGTGGGGTCTGTTGTTGTCACTTGGTGTTGGGCATGAGGGCTCTGCCTGCCAGCCGCCCTACACTGTTCTCAGTGAAGTTTCCCTTTATTAATTTTCACACAGTTCACCAGATGAGGGTGGGACTGTGGAGGACTTGCACTATTTTACGTTATACGCTTCTGTAAATTGGAACATTTTTCATCAAGGACATATTTATCATCACTGAATAATAACTGTATTTTGGGGGTGGGTGGGACACAAACAAAATGAAGGAAGGAATAATTGCAGTTATTCTGGACCTTCTAAATATTCCAAGTAGGCAATTATAAGAATAAATGAAGAACTAGAAGATTCTGGGTTTTGTTTCTGAAACCTCTTTGTTGTTTTAAAAATGCTTGGAAAATAAGTATTAAAATCACCTCAGTTTCCTCTCAAGCTCCCATTTGGTATGCATTCTCTTCCTCTTGGCAAGTGCTGGATTGCGTTTGGCTAGCCAGTGGACAGACGTGCGTCAAAGATAAGCTTGGGATCAGGAAAAGCGTCTCTTCCCTTTCCACTGGGAGCCCAGGAGAAAAGAGTAACAATGACGGAGACCTCATCCAAGGGCATCTCTCTGCTGCAGGAATGTTTTGCTTCATGGAAGTTGTCCTTCTAAGCCGAGCCTGTCCAGGGGAGCAGAGAGCACAGAGCTGTAGACCATAGTGAGATGGGGAATTCCTGGAAGCCCTATGAACCTAAACACGTCCATGATGGGGATGCTTGAAATTCTATCGTGGAAGCCTCACTTGGTTAAACAAAAGACCACCATCCCAGAAGGGCTAGCACGTTCAGCTGCCAGAGTCAGATTAGCTCATTTTCCTAAGGTTTGGGAGACCTGGGGAAGTCATTTGAAGCTGTGGGTGCTGCTCCACATGACTCCTGCAAGACGTGGCCAGTTCTGGACAATGGTGGGAACAACTCGGGCCACTTTGGGCCAGCTGGACTCCGTGGGCATGAGGGGAGGTGGGGGCAGAGGTGGCCTCACACTTTTGAGATTCCATAACTTTAGGAACATCAGGTTTCTGGCCCAATCCCACTGTCTGCCTATCTTCATATTAGTGTTAAAAAGAAAAAAAGTTCAAAAACAATGATTGGCTCCTGCTGTTTATAAAATAAAGTCACCATTCCTCAGTGCAGCACGCTCAAGTTTTCAGACTTACTTACCATTGCCCGGCAAGCTTCTGGCCCTCTCTGTGTCCTCCTGGCTGGTGTCAAATCCTGCCTGCCCCTCCTGGCTGGAAATACCCCTTTACTCAACCTGCCTTCCTTACTGTGTATCTCAAACCTAAAGTGAAGCGCAGTGAGTCACACCTTTGCATTGATCCCCTCCCCTTGGGTGTGGCTGAAAGTGTGACTTGCTTCTACCAGTACGGTATGGCAAAGATGGTGAACGGTCAGTCCTGTGACTGGGTCCTAGAAGACTCGGGTCTTAGCAGACTGGAGGGAGACCTCCTCCTGGTCTCGGAGAAACGGCACCGTGAATTCTCCAGCTGCAGGAAACGAATCCTGCCAACAACCGGTAAGAGTCCTTCCCTTCTGCAGGTGGGAGCACAGCTCAGCTGATACCGTGGTTACAGTCTGGCGAAACCCTGAGCAGACAGCCCCGCTGAGCTGTGCCTGCACTGTGACCCACAGAAAAGGTAAAATAACCAACGGGGTGGTTTTGAGCTGCTGTGTTTGTGGGAATTTGTTAGGCAGCTAGCAACTGCTACCTACTACGGTCCGCTCCTCAGGCTGCTCGTGCTCAACCACCCAGATGAGCGCGTGTTCCTCATCAATGTCTCCAGTGCTTGGCCCTCCGGGAAGCCCCGGGAAGCCACGAGCAGCTGATGGTTGACATAAAGCAGACTCTTTATGGGAGGACTTATCACAGGAAGGCCGAAAATAGGTATTATTTAAAATGCAAAAATAACGTTGAGGATCCAACATGGTTATTGCTCGCAAAATAGAAGAATGGCCTTGCTCGTCCTTTTTTGGAAGCTTTCCTTTGGAAAGGGGCCTTGAGGGCCACCTGCGTGGCTCAGTCATGAAACATCTGCCTTCAGCTCAGGTCATGATCTCAGGGTCCTGGGATAGAGCCCCACATCGGGCTCCCTGCTCAGCGGGGAGCCTGCTTCTCCCTCTGCCTGCCGTTCCCCCTGCTTGTGCTCTCTCTCTCTCTCTCTCTCTGAGAATAAATAAATAAAATCTTAAAAAAAAAAAAAAAAAGAGGCCTTGCTTCCGAGTCTATGGCAGTCAGACCCCTGCACACTCACCCGGGGCTCCATCAAGTCAACGCAGATAAAGCAGCCAAGCGCAGCATTTGTGCAAGACAGACACCCATAGCACTCATGTTTTGCTGGATAGAGAAGGACTTCTGACCCCATGTACTATCAACTGGTAGCATCATTTTCTTCTAATAACCCAAAGGAAGATGAGTATTTGATCTGACATGGCATAATTAAAGGAACTACCACCAAACACCCAAGCAGCAACCAAAACATAATCTGATCAGAGTTCAGTCTTTAATCTTTCAGTCAAAACTCAGTAAATGAAAATATATGAGAAACCAATTCGCCTTTTTCATGATTAACTCTGTTACGCAAACAAACTTCCACATCGGCCCTGAAAACCAAATTCTCGCTTCACTGAATAATGTTGACGGAATAAAGCAGCAAAATAAATCTCAATTTAACAAACAACCCTATAATCACATTGTTAACCACTTGCCACTTGAGACTAGAGAAAACTCAGTATTCTGTCTCTTCAGAAATTCTCTGTCAGCTCCGCACATTTGTGCTCAGAGCCTGGCAGACGCTTCCGCTGACACAGCTTGCCTCCTGCTCTGAGCCCACTGGCTCCTGAGAACGTGGAGCTGCATTCCGAGGGAGGTGGACATTCCAATCCTGCACAAGGAAGGGGCGGGGGGGGATGAACAGGGGTGGCTTCTGGCTTCTCACCTGGTCATCGAGACTGAATTCCACAGCCCGAGTGCAGGGCCTCGCACACCAGAGGATTCACCACCACGTGGTGTACCAGCGTACTTTGGAAGGCGACAGGAGGCTACCAACCATCATGCCAGGGTAGCTGACATACACAGGAGGCCTCAGGAGGCTGGGATGCGCAGTCACCCTTCCCGTGCAACTGAGAGATCCATATCCCGTGTGTCTGCTGTGACCACGAGTCGCAGGCACGTGACAAGCCAGCACCTGGCAGGACTGGTCTCAGGGCTGTGACAGACAGATGAAGAACAGAGTGTGGGAGGGGCTCCCCGGTCGTCAGCCCTGGAGGAATTTGTTGGACTCGCCAGGCAGAGGGTCCCGATGCTGATGCTTCCTTGACAGCAAGAGAGGAGACCCTATTTCCAGGCCACCGTGCCTAAGACCTCTGTGTCCACGTCAGAGCCTCAGGCCAGACAGGTGATGGGCGTGCTTGAGGCCCCAGGAGAGCCCAGGTGACCCTCCTCCCAGGCTGGATAACTCCCTTCCCATACCCACAGCTTCATGACCCAGGGGGAGCATCAGAGTCTCCAGGATATGCAGTGACCTAGGCGGGTCAGCGGTGTTTGAGTCTGGAGCCAGAGGTCACGTGGAGTCGCCACCACCAGGGCTAGTCACAGTTGTGTCCAAACCTGGTGGCCAGAGGGCAGAGACAAAGCTTGGGGTGTGGGCGGCAGGCCTCAGAGAAGAGAGAGGGCAGGCACAGAGGGATGGAGGCCAGGGGCCTGGGGAGAGGCGGGGAGGGAGGGAGGCAGAGGTAGCATCGGCCAGGTAACTGCTCAGTCCCCATGAGGGCTGGCTGAGGGCCCTCCTGCGGATCCAGGGGAGCTCCTCCACCAAATGTCTTTTGTTCCCAAGTTCCTCTGGAAGGGTCTCTCTTTCTTGCAACAGCAGGTCCCAAGCTGTGCCCAATTCCTCCTTGCCCCCCTTTCTAAGGGCTGCCCAGTGAACCAGGCATCCCCACCTGGCTGCAGGTGAAGACAGGCTCAGGGCGGTCATACAACCTGCCCGAGGTCTCGCTGCTGACAAATGGGGAAAGCTGGGCTCCAACTCTGTCTTGGGCCATGTGTCTGGTAAGGAGCCCAGGACCTGACCACGAGCCATCGGCGTGACCCTGCCCTGCCAGCTGGCCTCTGCTGATCCCACCAAGATCAGCTTCCGCGGCACTCCGACTGGGCCAGGGACTTTCAGGGCCCCACCAACTGAGCATCCACCCCAGACCCATCAGAGAAACTGCCCTGGGAGCTAAGGGAGGGGTCATGTGTCAGCCTCTGCTGGCTGTCCTTGCCGGGCGGTGCAGGTTCGAGGCTCAAAGTCATGAAAGTAGAAAAGCAAGAAATCATTCAGCGTGGTGGCACTGGTTTTAAAAGCACCGACTCAAGAGGCACCGGGGTGGCTCAGTCCATTAAAGCGTCTGACTCTTGATTTTGGCTCAGGTCATGATCTCAGTTTCGTGAGATCAATCCACACATCAGGCTCCAAGCTCAGCGTGGAGTCTGCTTGAGATTCTCTCCCTCCCCCTCTGCCCCTCCCCGCCCTCTTTCGCAAATAAATAAATAAATCTTAAAAAAAAAGCACCGACTTGAGGCACCATTGTTCTCCTCCCCGCGTGGCTCCCCCCGTCACAGCCGCCTGAAGCGACACGAACCCGTGAAACCCCCTGGGGCCGTTAACAGGGATCCATCCCTTCCACAGACCCCCTGCTTCATGGATTTATGGGCATCTCCCGCCCACTGGACTAGGGCAGGGAGAGCAGTTTCATCAAGACAGGATTTGTCAACACTCAGGGCAGCTCGGAGAAGGCTCCATTTGCCTGGTTCTGCGCATTAGCCTCCCAGAGCCGTGGGGGATGAACTTCTGAACTAGAGGCCATGGCAGAAGGCTCCGGAATGGTGGAGCAGGAAGGGGTCAGCCCGGGGCTGCCTCTCGCCACACGGTTGGGACACAGCAGTCAGGAACACAGCCCCTGACTTGGGGTCCAGGCTCCTGGTTCACTTTTTCTGTAGCTTTGGAGAAAACACTGTATTTCCTCACCAGCCCTTGGCGCCTCCCACCTGGACTCTGTGTCTCAGCACGTTTGCACTTGCCATCACACGTCCCCCTCCCCGTGCCTGCTGGGTGCTGGTGCTCCTGAAAACCCTGCCCAGGGCCCTGCAGGAGCTGTGAGCTCGGAGGAAGTGCTCGGGCGTGGGCCGAGGCCCGCGTCCCCTCAGAACGGTGCCTGCAGTTAGAGGACATTCCCATGGGGCCACCCCAGGCAGGGCATTAACGTTGACACATTGCTGCCGCCCAAACTTCCTCAATTCAGTTCGCTCCTGTCCCTAAAATGTCCCTACAGTCAAAGGATGCAGTCAAAATCACATGTCACATTCAGTTGTCAATTCTCCTGAGTCTCCTTGCACCTGGAAGAGTTTCTCATCTGCCCTTGGCTTTAATGACCTTGACGCTGGTCAGGCCCCCAGGCCAGTCACTTCACATTCGCCCCTCTGCCCCTCCGTGTGGGCTCCTCTGATGTTCCCTCCAGGATGCTGGATCCAGGCACCTTGTGGGGCAGGCGGGGCGGGCAGCTCACCTGGCCTTCCTGCCGCATCCTGCCCGCGGCGCGTGCTTTTGGTTTGCTGGTCAGGGACGGCACTCACTTTCGGTCGCTTGGTTGAGCTGCTGTCCACCAGGCTTCCAAACTGTAACGATATTGTGTTACTATGTTACTATGTAACTGTGAAATGTCCTGTGTAATTAGTACATATTTTGTGGAAGATTCTTTGAAACAGTGTACGTATCATCCCGTTTCTCATCAGAGTTGCCATGAACTCATTTATTTATGTTGGTGTAGACTCCATGTCTCCTGCCTCTTTCAAGAAGCCCTAATCCAGTGCTGCTCATTGTAATGCTAAGTGGCTGCAGATCAGGTGGGGGCCCTTAGGAGGGGCATCATGGGGGCGGGGGTAGGGGGGCAGGAGAGAGCTGGAGTTCACTGTCTGGGGAGGAACGGTCTTCCTGGTCTTCCTGGCCGGCAGGCAGCTTGATGCAGCTCAATGTGGCCACAGATCCCAGGGAGCGTCATGGTGCCACGGAAGACCATGGCCACCCTGGGGACTGCAGTGGTCCCAAGTGGCAGACGCTCTGTCACTACAGAGAACGCCTGGCCCCGAGCCCCAGCAGGCACCTTGAGAATGTTGCCCATGTCGGGAAAGATTTTAGGCAGTAATAGGGCTCCAGAGAAAGCTTCCCTCTGCATACTCAACGGAAGGCTCAGGAGCGCTTGCTCGGGGAAGGAACTCAGCCCCTCAGGGGGTGGTGTCTGGGATCAGGGCTGACTTGCCGAGAAGCCCCCGGGTCCCCCACCACCTGCACCTGCCTGAATCTTCTCTTGGCAGGAGGCAGAGGTTATTGCTCACACCCAGCCTGGCCCTGCCCTGACCCCAGCCCCGAGCCCCCATCACAGCCGCTCCTAATGTGGACCGCCTCTCTGCAACAACACTCACCCCTTCCCACCTGAGCCCAGCTATCCCAAACCCCACACTGTCTTCCGGTGGTCTGTGCACTGAGCCCACCCCCAGCTCCCACCCTCTGCTTCATTCCAAACCCCCTCCAGAGCCCCCCCGAGAGCCCTTACATGGGGAAGCCTCGCGAGCACTCTGCCCAGCCCACCGCTACTCCCCTCCGGAAGTTGCTCCCAGAGCTGTGGGGCCCCCCTCAGGCCGCCCCTTAGAGTGGCTGTGCCTCCCCTCCCCACCCTCCCTCCCCTCCCCCCAGCTCCCTCAGCGTTCGCCCCCAGCTGGCCCCGCTCTTCTCGTTCTCCCTTCTGCCCTACAGGCTGGCACAGCCCCACCCCCAAACACAGGACCCCCTCGAGCTAACCCAGCACCTTCCCAGCCAAGGCCGTGGCCCTCCTCCATGGGGCCCTGCCACCAAGGGTCAGGAGGACCTCAGCACCTCCTCTGTGCCCCACGGAGGCCGTCCCACGACCGCCTGCCTGGCACGGATCTCAGGAGCGGTGGGCCGGCCTCCATCGGCCTGCCTGCCTGCAGCGAGGGCCTGAGTTCCAGGCTGGGACACCTGCAGGCAGAGGAGGTGGGTGGGGGCTTGAAGAGCAGGCACGCAGAGCCACCGGGGACAGCACCGACTCCAGGGAGGAAGCCGTGCGTGTCAGCGCTTGGGAGACCTTTCTGTGGAAGAGCTACGGAGGACGGAGGAGGAGAAGGGCTGCCTGTGGGCTCTGAGCACCCCTGGGCATGTGAAGGACTCTGTGCACTCCAGCGGGCCTGCTGGAGGTCCAGCCACTAGCCGGGGGCAGGGAGGCGTGGGAGGGAGCAGCCCCGCAGAGGGCTGACCCCCCCGGGGCAGCCGGCGCTCGCACGTCGCCCTCCGCCCTCCCGCAGGAGGAACCAGTGCCATCTCGGCCCCTACTCTCTCAGACTTCTGGTGCCAGGCGCTGGGGGACGCCTTCCTGCGACATGACCTCCTGCCGCTTTCTGACACCATCCGGCTGAACCAGCACAGGGGTGGTAGGACTATTCCTTCAAGCTTGTCGCCATATCCAGGGACAACAACGATGGCAATTTACCTCTGCCTGGAAGGGACCGCACACCTCATAAACGGGTTCCACAAGACCCTCACTGAAGACCCCCTACACAGTCCCCAACTGCCCACCACACGGCCATGGGCAGCAGAGCAAAGACAATGGGCTTAACTTGTTGTTGGTAAAATGTCATGGTTTGGTTTGTTTTGTGTAAAATTTACAAAACCGCAGGATTGTATGAGAACAGCTCTGGAGCCCCAGAGCTCTGGAGCGGGTCCACGCAAGTTCAGATGCGTCAGCCGCGAGAGGTCAAGTAGTTTGCCTTGCAGGGAATCCCCTTGGGGAGCGAATCATATAAAGTTAGACTTGGGGGTGTGCGATACGGTTTACAATGTTTCCGGCATCTCCGCATAGAGTGCCGAGGCCCTGGACATAGCCTGGCTGTTCATCAACACGATTGCTGAGGACACGCGGCTTTGGGCCTCCCCTCAGAGCAGGAGTCTCACTTCCCACCAGTTTGCCCCCGGGGATGTGGGACAATGTCTTGAGACATTTTGGGTTTTCTTGACTGGGGTCTAGGGGGTGGAGACCAGGGATGCTGTTAACCACCACGCAGCACACAGGATGGCCCCATCATGGAGAGTGAGTCCACCTGACATCCACAGTGCTGAGGCTGAGAAGCTCCATGCCCCAGGATGATCAGCTTCTGGGAAGAATACGTGACTTGGACATATGTGTCGTTCAGTGCAGTTGTGTGTGAACGTGTGTGGTCGGAGTCTGTGTCCGTAGCACGACAAACATCAGCAGCGCCCAGGGTGCGCACAGCGCCTGGCTGGGTGGGCAGGGACGCGGAGAGGATCTGTCCACGCCAGGCTGTTAACACTGAGCGTTTGCTCAGAGAAAAGAAATGGAGGGTAAGGGGTGCGGTATCGTCTTCTTTTCTTTTTCTCACTTTAAAAATATTTCTTCATTTGCAATGTGTACCCATCATTTGGCCTGCTTGTGGAGTGCGAGGCAGACGTCTCCCTGGGAGCAAAGCAGGAGGGGAGGCTCTGCTTTCAAGGTCACAGCCATCCAAGGAGACGGGTTTAGCGTGTGTTTCAAAGGCATCTCCAGCCCTTTAATTCCGAGATGCTGTTCTTGGCCCCGCTGGGCTCCTGCCCAGCGTGAGCCCCCCAGCTCCCCACATCCCGGGCTCACAATACCTGCTTCTGGGATGAGTCAACGAATCTAGGACAACCGGCTAGAAGTGAAACGGGAACCTGCTCTTTTATCAACCTATTTCCAAAACCAACACCCGGGAAGAAAGAACCAAAAAGACAGAGGGAGGAGAGGCCAGGTGGGCAGCCCGCCAGGAGCTGGTGCCCAGCTCCCAGCAGAGCCCCTCAAAGGCAAGAGAGCCCGAGGAGCCCCCGATGGCGGCGGGATGGGGCCATGCTGCCCAGACGCCTCAGCCAGGCTGAGAAACACGCTGAGCCCTGGTTCCCATAAATCCGGCTTTTATGTGGCAATGAATAGGGGTAAACAATGGATCTATTTCAGGCCGCAGGGAAACTAGCTCAGCCTGGGTCCCTCTCCTGCAATTAGGAGCCTCAACATGGCGAGTCCTGGAATCCCCTGCCTGGTCTGTGAGCTGCACAAAGACAGCCACCTGCTTGGGTTTGGGGGAGGAGATTCCGCCATCCCCTGGGGTCTGTTGCTGGCAGGACCCCCTCCCCAAACCACAGGAGGAAGTACAGTTGGCAGCCCCAGCTGCCGGCAGGACCCAGCTGGTGGTCACCGTCCCATCACCCCATCTCGGTGAGCACAGAGTTGGCCCTTGGCCTTGGGTGGTCTCTCCCAGCTTCTCCCAGAATGGGAACCCCTCTACTACCCCCTCATCCATGGTGACCAGACTCTGCTCAAATTCTCCCACTGAGGCAAATCCACCCTTGCAGACATCTTGAAAGTAATGTCCACTTCCACCAGCCACTGTCACTGCATTGCTCTGCCTATGGACACCCAGGCACCCACCCACCCCCAGGGGTAGACACTGTGCGTGTGCTGGGCGCAGCCGGATCGAGCGAGTCAGCCACTCCTACACAACAGTCCCCACCCCGTGGTCTAAAGTGGCACCGGATCCAGTCCTTCCTCCTCGAGGCGAGGGTCCCTGTAAAGTCCCTATTCTCCAGACTCTCATCTCCCCAGCCGCCTCCCCCCCCCCGTCCCTGCCCAGGTGAGGGCTTCGGAGGGGACCTTAGCATCACACTGTCCTCACTCAGCAACAGGCCAGACTGGCTCCCTTGCATCACGCCCCATGCCCCACCTATGGAGAGAAATGCCTCCAGCCTGTCCCTCCCCAACTCCCAGCTTTACCTCTCAGATGCAATCATGTTCATCTCTATTAGCTGTTCTTCTGCCCTTCACCCTACATATTTCCAAAGAATAGGTTTATACATTGTCATGATTAATTCTGTGTGTCACCTTGACCAGCCCATGGTACCCAGTTGCTTGCTCAAACACCAATCTAGATGTCACTATGAAGGAATTTTTTCAGTGAAAGCAGAAGCCCTTCCATGATGTGGGTGGGCCTCACCCAAGCAGTTGAGGGATTGAAGAGGAAAGACTGGGAAAGAGGGACTCCTGCTCCTTAGGGCCTTTGGACTCAAGCTGACACATCAGCTCTTCCCTGGCTCTCCAGCCTGCCCTGCAGATTTCAGACTTGCAAGCCCTAACAATCACCTTAACCAATTCCTTAAAATAAATCTTTCTCCCTTTCTCTCTATATTCACAGCCTATTGATTCTGTTTCTCTGGAGAGCCTTGTCTAATACACAGCCTTGTTGTGGGCAGCCTCTGAAATGGTTCCCGGTGACTCCCGACTCCTGGTGTGCATGCCCTTGAGCCATTCCCTCCCCTTGAATGTGGGAGGGACCTCGTGATGGGTTCTCAGAGAGACAGTATGGCAGGTGTAATGGGATGCACTTCTAAGATTAGGTTACATTTGCTCGGCCTCTCTTGTGCTCCTTCTGGAGTCAGAAGCTTCCCTCGAAGGGAATGCAGCAGCTGCAGTGCGAGTTACCCTGTGGAGAGGCCCCTGTGACAAGGACTAGAGGGAGGCCTCTAGCCAGCAGCCATTAGGGATTTGAATCCTGGCAACTGTGAGTGAGGTGGGTACTTCCCTCGTGAGGCCTTCAGGAGACTGCAGACTCAGTCGATGCCCTGTGAGAGACCTGTGGTCAGAAGACCCCTCTGTCCTGAGCCTGGGTTCCCAACACACTCAAACGGTGGGGTAATAAACATGTTTTAGTTGAAGGTCTGTTGTTTTGGGCCCACACACTTTGGGGTGACTCACTTCACTGGGATAGGAAACTAATACACCCCTGTTCCTTTACATTTAGACCTGATCTGCTGAATAGTGCTGTTTCCCCCTGTTTTCCCTTCCCATTCCTCGCAGCACAGCCATATCAAACTTTGGGTGAAATCAATGCCCAGGCCTCACAGGGTTATGACCATGTAAAGGAAATTTACTTCTGAGCTAAAGAGTGCATCCTGATTGTACTCTGTTCTCCATCCATTTTTCCCAGAGTTGTTATTGCCTTGCTTTTATTTGTTTATTTTTAAAAAGTTTAGTTTTCTGTGTACCAATTTATAATTCAAGTGCTCAAACAGAATTTTTAAATATTTTATTTATTTATTTATTTGAGACAGCGAGAATGAGAGAGAGAGAGAGAGAGAGCACATGAGAGGGGGGAGGGCCAGAGGGAGAAGCAGACTCCCTGCTGAGCAGGGAGCCCGATGCGGGACTCGATCCCGGGACTCCAGGATCATGACCTGAGCCGAAGGCAGTCGCTTAACCAACTGAGCCACCCAGGCGCCCTCAAATTTTTAATGCCATCAATATTTTTCCAAATGCTCAAATGTGTCAGATAATCTACTGTTTTTATTTTCCTTTCCTTCCGACATCTCCCCCCGGAACGTTGAGCTGTCCTCCAGAGTCCTGGGTTCCCTAGACCCGCAGCACACCCATTGCTCTGGGGCTTCCCTTCACCTCTCTCTGGAGCTATGCAACCTATTTCCCATATTCCGTGGTTTCTCTGTGCACCGTGCCACCGAAACACAGGCCTAGCTGCTCCCCAAGAAAGAGAACATATTCCAGTCTTTATAGGTCTGAAATATCCACATAATCTCCCAATAGTTGGCTGATGGAGTTTTTAGGGGCAGGGTCCTGGTTCCCCTCCAGACGGGGGGGGTGGGGGGGTTGAAGTGTCTCCCAGCCATCCAGAGATCGGATGCCATTGGAATTCACCTTCCTTTTATATGGTTTGCCCGCAGTTTGGAAACTTGTAGGCTTTTCTTTTTGTCTCCAGTGTCTTGAATTTTCCAAAGTTGTGCCTTCTTGTGGGTCTTTCTTTTCCATGGGACGGGGCGGGGGGGGAACACTGTCCTCCTGCATGCTCACTCTTCATCGCTGGAGCTTTCCTTGTGTTACGGTCATGTTCACGTAGGACCCCTGAACTGACCTGCTAACATCCCACCTTCCTTTTTCCACTCTACATGTTTTTCGTCTTTTCATTTTATTTTAGCAGAGGTTTTCTCCACTCTATCTTCCTGCCTTTCTGTTGATTTTAAATAATTGAGATGATTATATTTTGAATTGTCAGTAATATTGCTTATTTTTGGAATGCTACTTTTGTGGTGATGCCCTCTTTTGTTTCACGGAGGCACTATCTCACCCAAGCCTGATAACATTTACACGTTAAGCCGTTCTTCCCCTGATCCACTAAATTTGGGCTCACACCTTTAATCTTGTTGATATCAATAGTAGCTAACACCAGATGCCAGGGGCTTCCTAGACATTATCCCATCACTTTGCCCGTTTCTCAGATGAGAAACTGAGGCATACAAAGAGTGTGTGCCCTGCTTAGTCTCATAATCTGTCAGAAATTAGGCCAGACTCATAGGTAGTGGGGTCCCTTCCGAGCCTGGATTCTGACCATTGGGCCATCCTGCCCCCAGCTGGGGCCAGCCAGAGACACCGAGCCCCTCACTCCTGCACCTCCAGCTGGCAGGGTGGATGCATCTTCGTGGTTCTCCTGGCAACATTCCCACGGCGCTGGTCTCCCTGAGGCCCACTCTCTACCTCTCCAGAACACAGGTCCTTCTAGCCAGCCTAGAGGGACACAGGGGCGGGGCCAGGGACCCATACAGAGTCTGGGAAGTGGTAGTGATCTTTGTGCAGAGCATCACAGAGCTGGGAAGGACCCACTGTGTCCCATCGCGCTGTCCATGCCCGGTGTCGTCTGTCGCTCGGGGAGAGGATGGGGAGCTCAACAGTGAGGCTCAGACGACAGGGAAGCTACTGTTTGTTGAGAGCGTCCCACGTGCCAAGACCTGCCCCTTCATTCCCCGTCCCGGCCTAAGCAAATCAGTGCCCGAGCAGTTATTTACAGATGAGGATGCTAAGGCCTGAGGGCACCAAGTAACTTGCCCAGAGCCTCACAGAAATCAGCTAAGATGCTCTCCCCTTAACAAACACTTGTGATCTGAAACCAGCTCCGAGTCTCCTAGCCCCTGAGCTGGGAAGGAGCGGGCGGGGTCGGGTCAGGGGGTGCATGGCTGTGCCTTTGGGGAAGGCCCCAACACAAGGATCTCTTGGCTCTCCTGGGGTCTTAGAGAGAAGTGCAGCTTTCGAGAATGCCGCCCTGGGCGCCAGTGGCTGGGAGGAGCCTGCCTTTTGTCACCTGCCCGCTGGACCCAGGAGCTAGCACGAGATCCCCTGGGCAGCCAGGCCCAGCCCAAGATCCTGAACTGGAAAAGGGTTAGGAAGAAGCAGATGAGTGTCTTGCTGGGGGCTGATGATTGTGCTTGTGGGGCGTCGGGAAAGCTGTGTTTGATGTGCTTCGGTCTAAGCGGCTGTCACCTTCCGGGGTAGCGAGGGATAGCGGAGCTCAGGACAGAGCTCTCATCCTGTGGGGCTTCTCACCCACCCCAGCCTCCGTGTCCTGGTTATGAAGCAGGACCAGTATGCGAGGGCCCCTAGAGCCTCACGGTGGGCCCGGGTGACACAGGATACCTGCTTCCCTCCGGGGTCCCGGATCCCGGGAGGCAGGGACCCCAGCATGCCCTGTGCATGCACCCCCTGCCTGCCAGCCCCTCATTTCCCCGTTTCCCCTGGGAGAGTCTAGGGGACTGTGGAGCAGACTGCTGCCAGCCAGGGTTGGGAGGCCAGAAGACGCTGAGTGCCCCCCGGACGCAGAAACACGGAATAAGGAAGGGTCTGTCCTCTAGGGTATGTTTTCTTGATCAAAGCAGAGACACTAATGCAGGGGAAGCTCTGGGCACTAGGAACGTCCCACCCTGCCACCAAGGTGGGACCAGGCCTGGGCACAGTTCAGGCAGTGAGCTGTGTGTCAGAGCCTGGCCCGCTTTCCTGTATTATACACCTCCAGACGAGCCAACTCTCAGACCCTGTTGTGGTCCGACTGTCACCCTGGCGGGGGTTGCACCTTCCAGCCTGGAGGTCAGGACTCACTCTCCTCCTCCAGGCCTCCTGGGCCCCTTCATTCCTCTGGAAAACCCCCCACCCTGCCCCCAAGCCCCTGACAGTCCCCACAACCCCCCTCGGACCCCCAAAGTCCCTGCATCCCTCCACAGTCCCCACAGCCCCCCACAGTCCCCCACAATCCCCCATGCCCCCCAACAGACCCCGCAGTCCACCACAGCCCCCCGCAGTCCACCAGGCCTAAAAGAAACTCAGACCCACTCTCACCAGGCCAAGAACGCAACTGCTGTCCACTGTGAGCCCTTTCCTGTTGTACTTCTGGGGACATGAGGGAGGGTTTGGGGTTCAAGGGAACAGGTTTTACCTGGATTCTCTAGTGAGCCTTTCAGACTCAAATGGGCATTTGGGATCCCCTAAAGGAAAAGTGCCCACCCACGTGTGCAAGGTGGTCTTCTCCCTGCGTTTACTCACTGCTCATGGAACGAGATTCGGGACGGAAGGGCTGGCGTCAGGCCCAGGACCCGGAAGCACACCGTTGTGGCACTTTCTCCCAAGTTCTCTGCCCATGGACTTCCTCCCCTTGCCCATGCCCACATCAGGTCGGTGGCCCTGTGTGCCCACGTGGCTCTTGCAGCCTCCGGCCATCAGGACCCAGAACCCAGAGCTGGACCAACGTCAGCTTGAGCAACATTCCAGCAAGCCACTGTCCTGAGCCGTGGTCAATCTCAATGAGTCCCTGGGTTGTTTTCCAAGAACCATGAGCTCAAAGGCCCTTTGGGCTTTCTGTGAGGGGGTCTGACCCTCCATGCCGGGGCCTGTCCCTGGGCCTCCACAGCCTGCTGTTGGCTCTAGCAGGTCCCGAACTTGGAAAGCCTCAGTTCCCTCCCCCATAAGATGGAGAAGATAGAACACCTCGGAACTCAGCAGGAGCGAGGATTTCAGTCCACGGAGGGGCCTGGTGCAGAGCATCCTCTGGGAGATGTGTACTGTGCTGACACCAGGCCCTTAGCAAGTGAAGCGGGTTCTGGGTGAGGAGAGCACCTCCAGAGGTGGGATCGTCTGAGTAGGTGTCTCCGTGGTTTTTCACACAACGGGGGGACTGAAATCCCTCCTCGGCTCACTGCATCCTCACTGATCGCTGCGGTCGGCCTTTCTCACAAGTGCAAACCCCAGAGTGACTCTGTGCCCTTTGGGGACACCTGTGATGGGAAGACTGGGGAATACATGGTCCTGGGGCAGCTGCAAGCCCCTCTCTCTCCTCCTGCCCTGCAGAGGCAGCATCAGCCACAGGACGAGCTCCCAGACCTCAGCTGCCCTGCAGAGCCCCCCTCCCACATCCTCCATGCTTCTCTGAGACCCCCAGTGCTGGACGCCTGCAGGGGCCCAGGGTTGCCCCACCTGCCATGGGGGGAGTTCACCCCCATGGGCCAACCCCGAGCCAATACAGACACAAAGCAACGGATAAACACATCTTCTCCCAGTCTGAGGTCTCAGAAGGGCCCTGGGTGGGCACCACCTGCCCACAGCTGTGCCCAGGCAACACGTCCGAAGTTCCGACTTTCCCCATCTGTTCACAGCCCTGCCCAGTCCTCCATCGCGGCTCCCGGGGACTGCTTCCATGCGTGCCCGGGGACTGCTTCCATGCGTGCCTGCGCACACTAAGATGATACTGAGTAAGTCTCGGGGTGTTGGGGTGTGACCCTTGCAAGCTCTCAGTACCCTGGAAGGAGGAGAATGAACGGGGAGCCCCCACATTCTGCATCTCCTGCTGTTCTCCCAGGTGGGACAGTGCGCCTCTCTCTCCAGGTCTCTGTCCTCCCATCTAGCCAGGACCACACCTATGACCTCGGGCAGGATTCTCATACCACCTTGGCGCTGAGGCCCTGGGCTGCCTTCTCAGGGCGTATTTCCCAGAAGAAGACTGGGGTGCTAGGAGCTTGGGGGTCTGGGAGCACAGAGCATCCAGTGTGGGCATGCCGTGGGGTCCAGGCACCTATGACAGCTCACGTCTAATGCCCCTGTCTCTCTGCTCTAAGTCATGGGCCTTTGGGGCACTGTCCCCCATTGTCCCCATCCCTGGCCCGAAGCCTGAGAGCAGGGTCTCTGACGGCAGTGGTCTGCCCCCCTCTCTGGCTGCATCAGGTTCTCTCTGACAAGCCCCGCTGGGCCCGCTGTGGAGACTCAGGTGTGCTGAGCCAGGAGCCCCACTGGCCGGGGGAGTTCAGGGCTGCAGCCCACTGCCTGTGCGTGTCTGGCTAGAACCCTACAGCTCTAGGAGGAAGCATCTTAGAAAACCCAGAGCCAGGCAGGGACGCACAGGATGGCCAGACTTAGCAAATAAAAATACAGGCCACCCTGTTAGATGAGAAGGTCAAACAGTCAGTGAATACTTTTTTAGTATGGAGTCATCCACCCTAGAATCGGGTCCCCTGCTGCCCAGCCTCACACCAGCCCCAGGCCAGGGTCTCCTGGGCTCAGGAGAATCCCTCTCACAGACCAAACTGGGACCTGGAGTTCTCACAAATCAGCTAAAGGTAAAGATGAGTTTTTAAAAGATTCGAATGGGCCTTACATGTGTTAGCTTTCAATTCTACACTGTACCTCCTTCGACCGTCTGTCCATCCTTGGGCCAATGCGCCCTCCCCAGGGCCACGCGGATTCCAGCAGGGATGGCGCCCCCTGGAGCTGGCTGCCGAATGCGCCGGCCGTGATCCCAGGTTTGTGTTTCGAAGGCAGGGCCCTGGGGATTGTTAGGGCGTTGGTCCCCATCTCAGCGTCATCCGGCCACACATCTCACTTACACTAGTTTCTGACAGTGTTCATCTGGAGTGGACCTTTCCAAGGCAACTCCGTTTTCATCCACAAAACTCTCTTCACGTTCATTAGATTTTATGATGTTTGAATCTTTTTCTTTAAAATGACAAGAACAGTCAGGAACTGTGGATTTGGGAACGAAATTTGTGAGCGTGAGAGGCGTCCCTTCACCTTGCAGGTGCTTCTCGAGGGGATGGGGATCAGGCAGTAGCCTGGAGAACAGCGCACGCAGCCTCGCACTGGCCCAGACGCCCAGGGACAGATGAGTGAGTGGCTTGATGCTAACTGGGTGACCCAGGCGGGGAACCGAACTGCCGTGTGTTCAGCCCATCAGCCCTGTCACCAAGCCCTACCCACGGGACACTGAGAGTGCTCCAGGCCCCAGGCACCCGGGCACGCCCCCGGAGCCACCAGCTGGAATGCATAGCTAAGCAGGAGGGCAGTGTCACTGACTAGGGCCGGGGACATGGGACAGAGAGACTGACTGTGCTCTGGGGACGGCAGAGGTTCCAGAGGGGGGCAAAGTTCCTAGGTTCAGGGAGGGGTAGAGAGGGAGGCCCCAGAGCTGAAGCTGTGCACATATTCCAGGGGCCCAAATGTGGGCTGGCCAGCAGGGAGCCTGGGGGCAAGCCGGCAGCCAGGGCTGAGGGTCCCACGCCAGCTGAGCTGTGGGGAAACTTCCAGAAGCAAATTGAGGCCGCGGATGGGAGCTGAGCTGATGGTGGCTGTAGGAAGGTCAGGGAAGAGGAACATCCGGAAGGCACAGGCAGGAGAACCCAAGTGTGTGAGGACCTCTGGCTTTAGGACTTCATAATGAACAAGGCTCTGGTTTGTGTTGGGACAGCTGGAAGGGCTGTGACCCAAGGCATCCTGCCCGCCCTTCCAGGACATCTGAGGTGGGCTGGGGGCTCGCCCTCAGGGGCCCACGCCCGGGGTCCGCCGCTCTCAGTGACCTCGGCCAGAGGCCACGCTGGTGTTCCTGAGTCAGACGGCAGAGGGCGCCCCAAGGCCTCCTAACAGGAGCCTCTGCTGCGCTCGCTGGCAGGACGTGCCCTAGGCTCCACCTGGTTCAGGTGAAGACGGGACAGAACAGGAGGCTCCCAAGCCAGCCACCTGGCTTGCTCCCCGCCAACACTGCTGGCAGAGGCCGCAGCGCCCTTTAGCCGAGTTAGCCTGGAGGTAGACCTTGTCCACTGTGCCCTCCAAGGCCCCTCTTGTGCGAGCAGAACTCACTACAGGCAGGTGGGAATTTTGGAGGCCTCCGATGCAGCCACAGGGAGAATCCTGTGCAGGGCAAGGGCCGGGGCTGGGCGAGCAGGGGACCCAGGCCCCACCTGGACCCGGTATAGTAGCATCCTGCTTTTGGAGACCGGGGGCTGAAATCCTGGCTACTGAGCAGCTCTGCAGGTGGTTCTGATGTGCGGTCAGGGTTAAGAACCTCTGCTTTAGACAGTGGCTCGCACAGCCTGGCCCTGAACCTGCTTAGCAC
Organism: Zalophus californianus; assembly: GCF_009762305.2. NCBI lineage: Eukaryota > Metazoa > Chordata > Mammalia > Carnivora > Otariidae > Zalophus > Zalophus californianus. Next base: position 193,869,851 of record NC_045597.1, on the reverse strand, counting down.
CCTCGGTAACATGGCAGATGTGCAGAGTCCCAGGCCTGGCCCCGAGCTGTGAGGCAGGACTCTGAGAAGCGGGGCCCAGCCATCTGCTAACATGTACAGGCGATTCTGAACTCCCAGGTCGAGAACCTGCTCATGCCTCGAGACCCTACATGTGCTCTGGGGGCCAGCAGCATGGGCATCTCTCCAGAGCGTCTTAGGAATGCAGATTCCTGGGATCTCCCCCAACCTGCTGAATCAGCACCTGCATTTAACAGGATCCCTGGGCGATCTGTATGTCATGTGAGGACTGTTGCTCTAGGGATCCCACTGAGCAACAGCAATACGCCAATCGAGGCTGGCTGTGCAGAGCCCCAATGAGAGGCACTGTGGGAGGGCGGCTGGGTGAGGGGGGAAGGGGCCCTTGTCTGGGGGCAGAGGAGTTGGCCTCCAAGGTGGGGCCTTCCAGGTGGGGTCCTCCAGGTGGGGTCCTCCAGGTGGAGTTCTCCAGGTGGGGCCCTTCAGGTGGGATCCCTCCAGGTGGGGCCCTCCATGTGGGGTTCTCCAGGTGGGTCCAGGGAAGGTCTGTGTGCAGGCCAGCAAGGGAGAGTGGCTTGAAGTACTCAGGAAGAGAGAAAAGGTGTGGGGGTGGACATGGGGAAGACCTGAGTGGTTGACCCAGGACAGTGGATCAGGATGCTAAGTAACACGGAGTTTTGGTGGTGGTTTTCAAAGTTTCCCCCCTTCATAAAAGAAATAAATTAAGGAAAATATGTATATCCAGAAAGAAGAAAAAAAACCCACACCCATAGCTCTGCCACCCAACAGCATCACTGCTCATTACTTGTACGTTGTTTTTTCTAGATTTTATTTATTTATTTGAGAGAGAGAGCACAGAGGCAGAGGGAGAAGCAGGCTCCCCGCTGAGCAGAGAACCCTACACGGGACTCAATCCCAGGACCCTTAGGATCATGACCTCAGCCAAAGGCAGATGTTTAGTCTACGTAGGTATTTTTTTATTATTAAGAAAATAGTTATAAAGATACAGTACATGTGACTTTATTTCCTTTTTCCTAACATTATAGGAATGATTAATTGCACATCATCTTCGGACACGGAGCTGTAGGTGATGGACAATGAGCCATTGCCCTCTGTTGTGGAGATGAACAGCAGCAGGTCCGTCCAGCAGGTCCTCACTGCCGTCCATGCGCTGTGCAGTTCTGCAAGGCTGCCGCCGAACACGGTGGTCTCAGCCCCCACAGACATGCGGGCCACGCAGAGGGCAGGGTGTTTCCCACTCTCCCACCAACCTTCACGTCCTCAGCCCCCCACGCAGTATCAGGTCTGGCTCTACAATAGCCCCGGGTCCCCCAGCACCCCTAGGGGCCGTGTTGGGCAGAAGGCTGGAGCCAGAAGTGGGCCCAGGGGGTGAGGTTTAGGATGGACTCAGGAATCGGTTCTCTGGCCTACTGTGCAGTCCGTGGAGCCAAGGGGCTGCAGAAGGCCAGGCTCCGGGTGACCAGGCGGCTGATGCCACAGACCACTTAGTGGAAATAAACAGTAAGGGCTGTGGGGTTTGTTGGTAGTTTCGAAGTGTGCCAGAAAACGAAGAAAATTATGAGTGCAGAGCTTAAAATTCCCAGCTCAGGGGGAAGATAAAGAACCAAAAATCTTCTGTGTTGTGCAGAAGAGGGTCAACAAGGAGGCCCCACCGCCCTTCTGGGTGGCCCTCTGCGGGAGTTCCCGGCACCCTCATGGATGAGAGGACCTCGCTGCCCCCACACCTCTGTGCAGCGTGGTTCACGCTGAGCACCCGCTTCCTCCTGGGTGCCCCGAATCGACAGCAGGCAGGGGTGCCCCGGGCCCAGCCCCCAATAAAAACCCTGGGCTCTGCGTCTCTCCCGGGCTCCCCTGAAGACAGCACCTCACGCCTGGTGGTGGCCTGTGTAACTCCAGGGGGAGGGGCCCCGGAAGCTCAGCCCTGGTCCCCCGACTTCTCCCTTCCTGTGCGTTGTACCATTTCTCTGTTACGAATCCCAGCTGGGGGCACGACCTCTGCTGAGTCTGGGGGGGCCCTGGTGAGTCACCAAGCCAGGTGGTCCTGGAGACACTGACACAGCTGCCCTAAAAGAATTCGTTATTTCTTGCAGGCACCGAGTCCAGATTTCTGCAAATAAAACCCAAGGTCTAATCTGGTGGGTGGTTGCATCACAAGACAAGTTGAGTTTCTGGGCTCTTGAGCCATTTTTTATGAAGGGTAGGGTATTGTTGGGCACGAAGGGGTCTCGTCACTTGGATGGGGACATGTGGGGAGATTCTGGAGAAGGTGGGGACCTGAGCCCCTAAATTCTCCAGGAAGTGCCCTTCCTCTGCCTCTGGCGGGTTAGTCCCCCTTCCTGGAGAACCTGTAGTCCCCCCAGAGTAGTTGTCTGTGGGGGGCTGCTGATTCTCCTCAGGACCCCGCCCCCACCTGTGACTCTGTTTCCAGGTCTGTGACCAGACCCTGAGGCACAGCTGTGACTGAGAAGGTGAGGCATGCAGTGTGCCCTGGGAGGCTCCACATATGACCATTGGTGTCACCCGAAGCCCAGGGAACATATTGGGGTGGCTCAGGTGGAGATGGTACGAAGTGCTGGCCTGGGCCCACTTGGCAGAGACTCTGGATTCGCAGGGTGACGAGGAGTGGCTCTAACCATTTGTGTTTGTGCAAAACTTGTCCATGCACGAGGCTGAGATGCCAGCTCTTTCAGTCCCCAGTCCAGGCAGGCGCCCAAAGGCTTGGGGAGACCAGGTGTGTGTTGTTTGACCTGCTCTCCGCCACTCAGCACCGCAGCTGGATTCAGTGGGTAGGGCCACGAGGCGTGGCTGCCATCTTCAGCTGCAGCCCTGAGGTTTAATCAGAGCTGATCCACAGAGCCCCTAAGGTGTCGTCCATGGCATCCCTGTGGCTGGGACGGCTGCCTTCCCGACGACATGCTTAATCACTGCACACAAGCAGGGAAGCTCTGGTCTGCAGGTGTGCAGTGGGGCTGGATACCCACACTTCCTGCATGGCCTCTGCCCAATGGCGTCCTGTCTGCAGGAGTGCTGATCCGTGGCTGCTTGTGGCTCCCTGAGGGCCCCCCAGAGGCAGCTCTGCAATTACCTTGTTCCTGGAAGGGGGCATCTCTGCCCCAATGTCAGCCTTAGAATGTCTTTCTCTCCCGGTGCAGAGGAAATTGTGTTTATTTCGAGCACTGGTGTTGAATTCAGTCCTAAAATTCCCGGTCGTGCCCTGTGCAGAAGTGTTTTCCTCCCAGTTTGCTCCTCGGATCGTTCAAGGTCCTACAGCCGGCAAGAAGCCCTCAGTCCTCGGGCCGGGGATAAAAGATTCAGTTGGACGGCTCAGGAAGGTGACGTCCACCTCCTTGCCCCCCCTCCGTTTATAAAGAGGAGCCTGCAGCAGAGGCCCATCCCAGCTGCACCGGCTGAGCACCCGGAGTGCGAGGCAACCTCTGGAGGGGCAGACGCGGGGTCGCGGCCTCCAATTAGGAACTGCCAGCTGACAGGTGAAACGGAAACTGCTATGAAAACCCTGGGAGCTTGTCTGGTTACCAGAGCTGTTTTCCAGGGACTTGCTGGGGGTGGGGGTGGCGGGAAGAGGCTGGGGCCCTGATGGGGGGCTGGCCCCACCCCCTGGGTCCCTCCCGCTGCAGGTGGACCGGAGCTTCATCAGCTGGTGGAGCGCCTGCCTGGGGGAGATGAAGGCCTGCTTGGTGCTAGGGCTGGCCTTCTGCCTCCTGCTGGGACCTCTGGCAGGTGAGTGGTGGCTCTGTCCCTCCTGCTGTCTCCCTGGCTGCGTAGGCAGCTGGTGTGTAGGGCTGTGCGGCGGGCGGCGGGGTGTCCTGCCTTGGGGGGCTCTCCAGAGTGACTGCCCTCCTCTTCCTCTGCAGGGGCCAAGCCAGTGCAGGAGGAGGGAGGTACTGTATTGCCCTCTTATTCTTTTCTTGTGTGTGTTTGGGTGGGATGGGGTCGGAAGAGGGACCCGGGTGGGAGCTGGCTTCTTATCCTGAGCAAACGAAGCAGGAACCCTGGGTCAGCTCAAGGACAAGCTATGCAAGCAGAGGGACACGAGCCTCTTCCCTGGGCCCTGACCTCCAGCCACCTGGGGACACGCAGGGCAGGAGGGACTCTCTGAGCCCCGAGGCTTGGCATTCTCACCTTCAGCCTGGACTCACCCCACGGCCCTCCCACCCCAGTCCTACCTCAGTGCAGTGGCGTCCGGACTCCGGGGCTGGGGGCTGTGGTCTCCCCTGAAATCCCAGCAGGATGCCCCCACACCCTCACCAGGGTGTTCCCTCCCTGCCCAGCATCTCCAGGACAGGGGCCAGATTTCCCCTTCCCTCCCCCTTCCCTCTCCCCCCCTTCTTTTCCTCTCCCTGAGCTGTCCCCCCAGACCAGGAGTCCTGAGAGGGTCATCACCCAGATGACAAGGCTCCGGGATACTTTCATGGAGGACCAGGGGTGTCCCAGGTCCCGGCTCCCAGCTGGGAGGGCCCCTTCACCACCCACCGCCGCTGCACTGCTGGGCACCATCCACCTGCCCTGCGGCACCACGGAGGGGCAGCTTCAGGGCAGGACCGGTGGGGACAGCACCTGAGGCCGGTGGTGGTGTCTTTCAGGCCCCTATGCCGAGCTGCCCGCCATGCCCTACTGGCCTTTCTCCACCTCTGACTTCTGGAACTACGTGCAGTACTTCCAGACCCTGGGGGCCTACCCCCAGCTTGAGGATATGGCCCGCACCTTCTTCGCTCACTTCCCCCTGGGGACCACGCTGGGCTTCCATGTCCCCTACCAGCAGGACTGAGCGCCAGCCTGGATCCCTAGCCTCATGCTCAATAAATTCCTGACTTAAGACGCACAAATGCTTCTGGCTTTCTTTCAGGAAAGCCCCAGTCAGGCCACGTTTCCTTTCTTATTTGACAAATGAACCACACTCTTTCTCACTCAGGACCTGCTGTAAGTGTCACGCTCTTACCTAAGCTCACAGCCCCTCGGGAGGGCGGTGCTGTAGGTGCCCCGGAGTGTAGGGGGGAAACTGAGGCAAACAGACACCAGGGCACTGCCTGACTTATTGACGGGACCCAGATCCAGGCAGCCACACCCCAAAGCCCCTGCCCTCAGCCACGGAGGCCGGCAGCAGCCGGACCCCCAGCGGCCACCCCTGGGCTGGGGGCCCTGCCTGTCCCCCCTCCCTACAGTGTACTCCCGAGGGCCGTTCGCACCAGCGCAGCAGGAACCCAGCCTGTGAGGAAGGGCCAGGGCCTGGGTGCTCTCTGTCTGTAAGGGGAAGGCCCCCGAAACCTGGGTGCCAGCACGACAGGCTCAGGGCCTGTGGGAGGAAAGGGGCTACCTCCCCTGGGTGCTCTGCAGGGAGGGAAGGCCCAGCAGGCCATTTACACAGTGTCTCGGGGACCATCCTGTGGCACTGGGCCAGCTCCTGCACAGGTGGTGAGCCCCCACAGGCAAGCACACAAGCTTACAAGCTGCAGGCCCTGCTGGTCACCTTCCATCGGATGAGAGGAAATTGCTCCAATGGGCTACAGCCAGCTTTTCTTTTAAAATAAAATAACGGGAAACAGTGTGTATTTAAATATAGGTGGCGAAGAAACTCCCCTGGGACAGGGCACAGCCACCCAGCCGGGTGGGGAGGGTGCTGGAGGGTGGGAGGTGCCCAGGACAGCAGGACGGCCTCCGGCGGTCGTCCCTCCCACTCCAGCCGTGCTTCCTGCCACCACTGCCGGTGTCCCCCGGGGACATTCTGCAGAGGAGGCCTAGCCGGTGGCTTTAGGAAAAGCCACTAACTTCTTCATCTCTTTCTTTCCCCACCTTGAGCTAGTGTGAATTTGGCTTCTGTAAACTAACCTCAACAGCACAAAAGTCCGGATTCACAGGATAGCCAGGCGAGATGTTGGGTCTTGAAGTCCCCACTGGGGACAGCTGGACTCGACCAAACATACCAGGCAAAAGACACGCTTTACAGCGGGATTTCCGTGTTGTTCACTAGCGTGTCAATTCGAGTGTGTGCACGGTCATATTCCCCTCAGATTGTCATGCTGCCAGTTAGGGCGCGCGTTAAAGAACCACAGCTCTACCCCCCTGTCGGCAGGCTGCTCCGGAGGAGCAAAGTCCAGGCTTGTTCCAGGGAAAAGCATGTGGTGCCCTGGCCGGACCCCTTCCTCGGGCTCGGGCATCAGCAGCCCACAGCTGCCCCGGGGACGCCCAGCTGCATTTACGTTCTTAAAAGGCCTCACTTCTGTCCTCTTCTCAGAGGAAGAACCCCCACCTGGGGCCACCCTCGGCCAACCCCCTACCTGCTGGGCTCGCAGCCCCTGGGGCATTCCACTCCTGGTCAGGACTCAGATCTGGCTGCGGGCCTCCCTGCTCACCTCAGCACCCAACAGGCTCAGTTCTCCTCTGTGCACCCCCTCCTGACTCCCCCCCACTGCAGGCAGACCTCGTGGGGGACCCTCCACTTCCTGCCCCATGCCCTCAGCCCCTCACCACCAATGCTGCACCACTGAGCTCCTCACCAGGAGCAAGCCCCACCTATGGCCACTGCCTCCTCATTCCTGCCACGGTGGCTGGGAATGGGGCTCCCGTGATTTGAAACCACTCAGAAGAGAAGCCTGTTGGTGGCCAGAGTTGTGGCTTCCCTGGTCTGACTTTCGCTCGGGTACTTCAGGGTGATTCATGTCACCGTGACACCTGAGGCTCACCCACACCCCCAGCCTTTCCTCCCCTCTCCCTGAGCCCTGCACTGCCCACAGGGGTCACTGTCCCCCTCAATCTGGGCTCATTCCCTGTCTTCCTGCCCTGCCCCCCCACCTCTACTTCGCTCACAACCCAGCCTCCAAGCCTACCTACTTCCACAAGTCTAGCTCAAGTGTCTCATGCTCTCCCTCCCTCCCCCCTTTCCTTCCTTCTCCTTCCCTCCTAACCCCTTCTCTCATTCACATACTTGTAAAAGATTATGATAAAATACATATAACATAAAATTTACTGCTGTTAACTATTTCTAAGTGGCACCAAGCACATTCACACTGTTGTGCAGCCGTCACCTCTAGAACTTTCTCATTTTCCCCAACTGGATCTCCGTGCCCATGAAACACAGACTCCCCATCGGTCCCCAGCCCCTGGCGCCCCGCCCTCCTGCTCTCTGTCTCTGTGAATCTGACCACTGTAGGGAACTCGTGTCAGCGGGGTCATATAGGATGTGTGTGACAGCTCATTTCACTCAGCATAACGTCCTCATGCTTCATCCATGTTGTAGCATCTGTCAGAAATACCCTCCTTTTGCGGCTGGATGGTGTTCCCTTTTATGTACCTATAGAACACATCTTGCTCATCCATTCAGCTGTCCGCGAACACGGGGTGCTTCTACACTTTTAGCTCTTGGGGATAACAGTGCTCTGAACACGGAGGTGCAAATATCTCTTGAAGAACCTGCTTCCACTCCCTCTGGGTTTTTATATAGCACCTGTTCTAAGGGGTGTGAAGGTGGTTTTGATTTGCATTTCCCTAATGCTTAGTGGTGTTGAGCATGTTTTCATGTGCCTCTTGGCCATTTGTATATCTCCTCCAGAGAAAGGTGTATTCAAGTCACTGCATTTGGATTGGGATTTGTTGTTGTTGAGTTTTAGGAGTTCTCTCTATAGTCTGGATATTAACCCTTTAGTGAGTGTGTATATATAGATATGTATATATGTGTGTAATTTGCAAATATTTCCTCCCATTCTGTGGGTGGCCTTTTTACTCCGTGGACCATTCACATTCTTTTTTGTAAAGTACAGTTGACCTACAATATCATACTAGTTTCCGGTGTACAGCACAGTGATTTAACAATTGCACACCATCTGTCCCGGTACAAAGTTATTACATTGTCATCGGCCATAGTCTGCGGGCTGTACTCTTCATCCTCCAGACTGTTTTATTTTATTATCTTTTTTTCCGGAGACATTCACTTTATAGCTGGAAGTCTGTACCTCCTTATCCCGCTCCCCTATATGGCCTGCCCCCCACCCCGCCGCTGCGGCACCCACCAGGCTTTCTGCCCACGCATATTCCGTAACGGGCATCTCTTGGGCCCCTCTGCCTGCCAGGCCTTTCGGGCCGAACTGTCTGTGGCCGCCGGTCACCCCCGAGTCCCTGCGCAGCTTCCCCGGAGCGCTGACGGGCTGGCGGGAGACCGGGACCCGCCGGACCCCAAGCGCTAGGGGAACCATAGAGTCGGAGGTCCTCCGGCGTCTAGACACGCCACGGCCGAGCGCGCACCGGAAGAGGCATCAGGCGGGCCGGAAGTGGGCCGCGGAGGCGGGAGACGCCGCGGGCGAGATGAAGCCGGCAGTGGACGAGATGTTCCCTGAGGGCGCCGGGCCCTACGTGGACCTGGACGAGGTGAGGAGGCCCGGGGCGGGCGACGGAAGGCGGCGGCCGGGCGAGTCCGGGGCGCCCTGCAGGCCGCGGGCCTGGGGCTCCCCGCCTCACGGCCACAGCCCACCTCGGGACCGGGACGTCGCCGCCGGGGAGCGCGGCGGTGCTCGGCGACGAGGGGGGGAGGGTGGGCTTTGCCGCGGACCGCGTGCTGCCAGCGTCCTGAAATACGCCTTGCGCGGAGGGAGGCACGGCTGGAGCGAGGCTGGAAGCTCGTCGGCCCAGGGAGCTGGGTGGGGTGGGGGCCGTGTCTGGCAGGTGCGTGCTCTGCACAGTGACCCCGGTCTCGGGCGGTCATGCAGGGTTAGCAGGGGGTCTCGCGTTTCTCCTCGCTGCGTCGTGGCCGCAGGGTGGTGTTCTCTGAGCCGGTGGCACCCCGCGCAGCTGCGGGTGTCGGGGCTTCATTTTCTCTTTCCCAAAGCTTGGGGGGCAGACCTTGTGTCTTGCTCCCTGGGACCGGCGTGTGACAGGCGGAGGCGCTCTGCAAACACCGCGTGCATAGAGAGCTGGAGGGGCCCGATAGAAGCACCCTCCCGCCTCGCGGTGGCCCAGCACAGGCCTCGGAGGGAGAGCCCCTGGCGGTGCGCGAGCGCCGAAGGGCATGCTGGTGTTTGCTAAGGAGACAGGCTGGGGGGGGAAGGCCTGGGAGGAGCGGAGTCCTGGGGGGAAGGGCAGGTCCCGCGGTTTCAGGCGGGCTGTCAGATGCCCGAGCCTGCGGAGAGAGCAGCTGGAAGAGGCGGCCCGAGGCTGTGCTGGGACAGGTGGCCTCTGCACCCCACTCCCGAAGCGGGCAAACCCCGGCTTCTCCGTCCTCTGTTAGGGTCTCCGCCAGAGGCGGCGTGGAATCACTGGAGGGCATCGCGGTGGGGGCGAAAGGCTTCCTGGCAGGTCACTGGAGAGTTTGGGGATTAGGTTTGGAGGTGAGAGAGCGGATACCGCTCACGGGAGCCCTGAGGAGGGTCTGAATGAGGGGAGCACCTGCGGATGGAAGTAGGGGCAGACTGAACATAGCAGCGAGTGGCGCGTCTGCATGGCTTCGCCCTGGTCACGGGGACGGGCGGCGGCTTGAGGGGAGGGGAGAGGAGTCAGAATCCTGGGCTTTTCTCTCAGGTTTGGGTTGCTGAGGGCAGCCATGGAAAGGAACGTGGGAGACACTCAGCTACTCCAGAGCCAGGAGAGGTCCGAGCAGACCGCCCTGGAAGGTCAGGGGTCAGGGCAGCAGCAGGGACCTGTGGGCGGAGGACTCTGCTCTGACCGTCCCTGTGTGACTCTCAGAGACACCCCAGATCTTGACCGCGTCAGACTGCCCGGCTTTGGTTGTCGCATAGTTGTACTGCCACCATACGCTGTGGCAGTGGGAGGTGCTGTGACGACACCCTCGCCAGAGCCCCAGGTCAGTAGGTCAGTTTCCCAAGGAAAATGGTGTAATTCTCAGAAGAAGCAGGGGACATTCCAGAGCAGAGAAATCATCGGCACAGTTTTACACACGTTTGGGGCCTCTGTAGCAGCGTCTTATAGGGAATTAGAACCTGGCTCAAGGCTTACAGAGAAGTGGTGTTCACGGCAACAGCAGGATTCTGTTTAAAAAGCAGGAGGAGTCGAGGAAGGTAAGACCCAAGGAGACCTTAAAAATAATCCTTGGAACGCCGCCTCTCCCACCTGCTTCCTTTGCCTGAAACTAAATTGTGACTCCAGCCTGGGCACCTTTCCATCCCTCGCCTTCCTCTGCCAAGGAGTGGTGTGGGCCCTGTAAGGCACTGTCCCCCCGGAAAACAGCACTGACACCACGTCACCTTTCCCTTCCCAGGCAGGAGGCAGCACGGGGCTCCTGATGGACTTGGCAGCCAATGAGAAGGCGGTTCATGCAGACTTTTTTAATGGTAAGGATGCTGGGGTTGGGGACTCCAGTTTTAGTCTGAATGTTTCTTTTCTGTGTTACACGGTGGAATACTTTGTGGCGTGACTGATTGGGGGCACAGAACAGGAAAGCCAGATGTGTGCCATTCGCAGCACGCAGTGCGGTTTGTACAAAACAGCAGCGCGGGCTGTTAACGCTGGCAGTCAGCCCCGTGTTTCACGAGACAGCAGAGTGTAACATTGCTCCCGGTCTTGCGTTCCACTAGTTGAGCTTGAGCTGGAGCCGTGCTTTTGTCCCACTGAACCTGTCGCGGAGGCTGGTCTGTTGCTCGTGACCCGAGACAGGGGTGTAGGAACCCCGCCGGGCTTTCTCTTCTGTCAGGAGGCACCTGGCTTTCCTTCCTTTCCTGTGTGCTGCTGGGTTCTGGCCTCTTGGCTCCCTTCGCAGTGACAACCAGCTTTCCCTGCCCTTTTCTCTGAAAGCAGGACTCGTACTGAAGAGCTTTCGTGCTGCTTCCCAAGAACATGGATGGTAAGCAGGGAAAAACCAAGTTGTGCGACACCTTCCCACAGGCTCCAGGGCTATTTCTCTTGCTGTCTTCTGATTTCCTGAGGCCTTGTTCCTGTGGATTATATTCTTACTGAGGGTTCAAATCATGAGTGGGAATGCAAGACAGGTCTTGTTAGGAGACACTCCCTGTCATCCCTCTTCCGTCCAAGGTGCCTGCCACTACCAAGAACTGTCGCTAGCTGGTGGCAGCTGGGATGCCACGAGGCCACCCTACCGGGTTTGATGTACCAAATACCCCCTGGAGCCGAGTCCATGTTCTCTTATCTGGCATCTTATCAGCAACTTGTTGCCTAAAAAGAGAAGCCAGGCTGCTTAATTAGGTGCCTTCTTCCCAGGGAGGCTGGCCACTCCACTGAGGCGACATCTGGGCTGCCACCAAACTTGAGGATGGGGACCGCCTTTCTCTAAGGTCTCCAGAGCCACCATGTGAAAGCCCTCACTCACGTGGGGTGACCTTGGGGGCCCTCACCCGGCAGGGCAGGGTGATATCTAACACCACCCAACCCGCTCCCGCAGGTGATGATCTCCTTCAGGGTCCCATGCATCCTCTGGATTTACGGACTATTGGCTGTGTTCTAGTGTTCGAGGTCATGTGGTTTCTGAAAATAGCCTTCTAATTCTGCCAAAAGGGCATCTGGGAGGGACCTGGGCTGCTCTGCCAAGGGAGTGTGAGCAACATGAGCAGTGTGGGGGCTTCCTCCCTCTGGGTCAGGGCTGGAAAGGGAAAAAACACAGAAGAGCTTCGTGCTGCATTGGTCTGCCCACCGACAGAGTTCATGAGGCGTGTGCCGCCCCATCAGGTTGTGGCAGCCCTGCGGGTTCAGAAAGCCACTTGCTGTGAGAAAGCCATGAGTGCTTTGGACAGAGTTTCTCCTGAGTCCTTCTTGCTCACGGAGCAGAGCTTCTGACCTCTGGTCCCCTGGGCACTGGGGTTCAGACCAGGGTCTGAAGAAGGCTTACTCTCTTCACTCACTATGTTTGATAAAGTAGGGGAGCGTTAGACAAGGCAGCACGCAGGGACAGCCATGGCAAGAGCCCTGGCAGAGGTGGGTGGCCTTGTTTCTAGGAGCACATCAGAGGGCAGTGTCTCGTCGGGGGGTGATACCTCAGGGGTTGGGGAGGTGTGACAAGTTAGCTGGGGCTGGGGGCTGGGGGAGAAAGTGTGCAGAGCTGTAGGACCACAGGCCAGCCCCAGCCCCGCTGCTGTGGGACCACCCACGTCAGTGCTGAGCAGAGGTGGTTGGGACACCGCCCTCCCTGACGGCCTGTGACAGCATGTGGAGATGCCCCTGGGGCCATCCACTCACCTCCTTCCAGCTCACTGTTTATCCTGCACAGTTTGAACTCATGGGACTATGAGTAGACCCTCAGTTTTCCTTTCCGCATCATGAGAGCAGGGCATGCCCATAGACGGTTTAGGAAAGCCATAGACAAATAAATAGAAGGGCGCAGTGACCCTGACTGCCACCCATCCCAGTAAATAGCATGCTGTGGGTGTGTGGCCCTTCTTCCAGTGGGAAGGGCTCGGACTGTCTCTCAAGCATGACCGTCGGTTGGACTCCCTTAAAGACAGCCATTCTTGCATGGCCCAGTTCTTCTAGCACCTTCCTCCCACCTGCCCTCTGCATTCTCGTGCTTGCATGGGGTCTTGTGCCCGCCAGCCTCTGGCTGCCTCACCTCCACCTCGCCTCCACCTCCATGCATCTTCTTAAGATTGTCACCTAAATAGAAGATTAAAGATGCCTTCTACACCACTCTGTCCCCTTGGACGATATGACCTCTGCTGGATAAAATTGAGTCTGTCGTGGGAAAAGTCCTTTATTTAGATTGTTTAATGCTTTTTCTCCATTTTGAATGTGTAATTCATATTTTGAAGTTATTTTCTCAGTTGTTTACCTTGTGTGCCCCCATTAATATGTGGTTTTGTTCATTTACGTAGATTTTGAAGATCTGTTTGATGATGATGATATCCAGTGAGACGCCGTCCAGCGGTGCGTGTGGTCATGTGTGTTACGAGGTGGTGTGGCGGAGTTCCTCAGAGGACAATTTCAGATGGTCCTAAAGAACTCGTGGATGTTACTTGAAATTAGGAGATGGTTAACCAAGAAAGAGAAGGATGGTTTTAACTATCTGCATGAGGCCCGCTTATCTCTGAATGTGACCAACTTTTGTCCTTCAATTAAAAAGCGATGCCATCATTTGCAGGGTAATTTTAATTCTTGGATTTTCGAGCAAATATTACAATGCCTAAAAGCCTCTGTGCATACGTGTGGGTGCATGTGTGTTGACATAGTCAGTGAAACACGTTTGTCAGCTTACAAATACACTGCTTTTTTCCTGAACTCAGTGTTGAGTAATTATGAGGCTCACAGCCTGCGAAGTGGTGTTCGTGTTAGATCACTAAGCAGTGCTGGGCTTATAGGGGGCCCTCCTCGTGGCACTCTGTTAAGACCTTACTCTAGTGGGCAGGTGTGCATGGCACGTTTCCCCCACCACAGTCGGGCCTGTCGTCACCTGCGTAAGCCCCAGAGCAGCTGCTGTCCCCAGACCTGAGGCTTGAGGACTCAGGACAGCTAGACAATGACCCTGACAGAGGTGCCCTCCTCTTGAGAAATGTGTATGTTGTGCCGTTTCAAAGGGAATGTAACATGGAAGGGAGAAAAGGTGTTTTTGTCTTTCTCCTTGGCCCAGCTCAGCAATAGATAATGGCTGTAAAAATTAAGATTCCTATTTCATGTCGATCTCAAAGCGAAGAGTGTTTCTTCGACCAGGAAACGCCCAGGCCACAGGACTGCCGCGGTCCCCATATTTTAGAGTTAAGCAGGGCACATGCCGACCTCCCCCGGGAGAACCCGCTGAACAGCATCACCCTGATGGCCTGAAGACAGATGAAGTCTGAAACTGGAGGAGACCTCACCTCTGCTGTGTTCTTGTGAGTGGTGTGCGGATTTCCAGTCCGTCATTTGGACAGTGCTCCTGCCCTGGGAGGACTAATGTGGCAAGCTTCCGTGGCCCGTAGCGAGAGCAGGGTCACGGCCTACCGTCCCTGCCAAGATGGGACAGACGTGCTCTGGTGTTGGAATCCCCTTCCTCTGAGGCTCGGCCCTGGGGCTGGGACTCAGGGCTGCCACTGTGTCAGAGACTCAGAGGGACGGGCTTCCCCACAGGTGAGCTGCATACTGTCTGCGTTCTGAGAACGACTTTCTCAGGTTTAGTTTTTTAATTCACGTTTTTGCTGTGTCCTAAGTGGGTTCCCCAGAACAGGCCCCAGGTGTCTGTGGGGATCACCAGGTATTGGGGTGAATTCTTTGGTGGTTACCCTACAGTCCTCGTCCATTGAGGTTTACAACAGAGTCCCTCGAGGCTTGTGCTGCACTGTGTCGGGGCCGGCCTTGGCTCAGCCCCGCAGTGACCCTGCGGCGACCCATGTGTCACGTGTCACCGAGGAGCTGTGGGCCCTACCCAAACCCCTTGCTTCTTGGGCCTCCATTCCTCGTCAGCAGACAAGGCCCTCAGTCTCTGAGGTGCCCCCTGGTTCTTAGATCTCTGCTCTTCAGCAGGAGGGAGTGACTGAGGTGAAGGAAGGAGAATGACGCGCAGGAATTCGATGGCACAGCGGGCCCCAGTGAGGAGCTGGCGTGAGAACCCCACAGGGCTGTGTGGGCCTTAGAATTCCAGGCAGCTCTGTAAATGGTAATCCCGTGTGTGTTGCACGTGGTGAGACCTGGTTAAACATTTGAGCTCTAGACCACCCTTTGCCTTCACAGAATCTGCAGCTTCTCGGGACTGTGAGGCCCAGAGACAGAATTTGCATCCTTCCCCTCGCTCGTCTCACTGCGCCTTGGCCAGCCCTGTGAAGGAGTGGCGAGTACATTAGGGGACACATAGCAGCTTCTGCTTCCTTTTGTGCCTGTGCTGACTCCTTTGGCAAAACTCTTGATCATTTTTTATTGATCGTGACAAAAACACACTTATTCTCACTTCTTATACCTAATTGCCTTGATCGCAGGGACATGTGTGCCCATCTCAGCCACATTTAGAAATGCTGTGTAAGTTACGCCACAGCTGACCCCAGGCCCAGCTGCCAGCCAAGCTGTGGGACGTGAGAAAGTGAGGCACAGCTGGGCTGGCATGGCTGCTGGCTCCCTGGAGAACTGGCTGAGGGTGAGGAAGACCTCTGGAAGCCTGGAGAAGACTCTTCAGTGAGGACAGGAGAAAGCTTTTGCACCAGCGCCCTTGAGAGGGAGCAGGGATTTGTGGGCAGGCTGTAAGGATGGGCGAGCAGAGGACAGCTGCCGTGGGCTCCGGGACCCTGGACGAGGCCACCTCCTGGGTTCCTCTGCCACGGGCTTCTTTGGCCAGGTGGAAACAGGTTTCTGACGGTGCTGGCTGTTCCTGTCCTGGTGCCCTCCCTCCTGGCAGTTGTGTCCCTGAGAAGGCCTCCAGTTGGTGCACCCACCCTTGGTCCCACCCCCTGGGACCACTCAAACCCCTGCAGTTGGGGAAGCACCTTTCTACAAAGGGGAAGGTGTCTAAGGGATGGCCACCACCCCATGGCTGTAATGGGATCTTTGGAGAATATTCTGCTAACTAACTGTTTGGGAATCCTTGGGATCCAAAGCTACTGGTTCTTGGATGTGAGGATGCTAACAAGAGGGAGCCCTTTCCAGACCTTGTGACCAACCATGTGGGTGTGGGGCTTGGGAAGCAGCTGGACAGTAAGATTGTGTCCATGTCTCACACTGTTGAAGGACTGCAGTCAGTGCCTCTGGAGGGACCGTCTCCTGTCCCGGCCCTCAGTGTCTCCTGGGCAGGGACGGCATTTGCCCCACTCCAGCCTTGGCCTTTATCAGGGCTCTGGATACCGCCAGGGTGGGGGCAGGCCTCTGCGCTCCTGCACAAACACCAAACGGCTGGACTAAGCGTGCTTCCAAAACAAGTCACATTTTTTAAAAAGCAACATAAGTGATTTTAGAAATCTTACTGCTGTGAATTCTGCCTGGAGCCAGAATGAGAAAGTGCTGAGGAGAGGTGCTCAGATAAAAAGGCCCCTTGTTTCTCAAGAAGCTGAAGACGGACACTGAGGAGCAGTCACAGAAGCGAGGCCTCAACCAAGGGCAAAGGCGACTGAACCCTCCACACGCTCTGCCTTTGCTCCCTCTCAGGGCACAGCCTCAAGGGGAATGAGCAGCTTGCCCACAAGCACCTTGAGGCCTTGTCTTCACCTCCTGCATCCAGCTCAGGTCAGCATGGGAGGTCAGCTGCGCTATGAGATCTACAGGTGCCCATTGTGTTGTGTGAATCATCATTACCCCTGACGAGTCAGAAAATGAGCTACTTATAGGTATGGCTCTGATGGCTTTTATCACTTGTGTAATTTGGGGGAGGGATGTGATTCCCTGGGAATGGCAAGTGCCCTGCAGTCCAATACAATTATCCCTTGAGGAGGGGCGGTGGCAGGGAAGTCCAGGCAGTCCCCTGACCTGAGGATGACTGTGAACTAGAGGGACAACTTCAAGCAGTGGCTGCCACACAGTAGGTGCTCAATAAATGTCTGTTAGATGTAAATAAATGGCACCAGTTTGCAGTCCCATCAACAGCACACAAGGGTTCCTTGTTCTCCACACCCTTGCCAGCACCTGTTGTTTCTTGTGTTGTTGATTCTAGCCATCCTGACAGGTGTGAGGTGGTATCTCATCATGGTTTTGATTTGCATTTCCCTGACGATCAGTGATGTTGAGCATGTTTCCACGTGTCTGTTGGCCATCTGGATGTCTTCTTTGGAGAGATGTCTGTTCAGATCCTCTGTGCATTTTTTAATCAGATGATTTGGGGTTTTTTTGGTGTTGAGTTGTATAAGTTCTTTATATATTTTGGATACTAACCCTTTATCAGATACATCATTTGTAAATATCTTCTCCCATTCAGTAGGCTGCCCTTTTCATTTTGTTGACAGTTTCTTCCACTGTGCAAATGCTTTTTATTTTGATGAAGTCCCGGTAGTTTATTTTTGCTTTTATTTCTCTTGCTTCAGGAGACACATCTAGAAAGAAGTTGCTATGTCCAATGTTGGAGAAATCACTGCTTGTCCTTCTACTAGGAGTTTTATGGTTTCCTGCCTCACATTTAGTTCTTTCATCCATTTTGAATTTGTTTTTGTGTGTGGTGTGAGAAGATGAGAAGGTGGCCCAGTGTCATTCTTTTGCATGTAGCTGTCCAATTCTCCCAGCACCATTTGCTGAAGAGACTATCTTTTCCCCATTGCATATTCTTTCCTGTTTTGTCCAAGATTAGTTGGCCAAATAAGCAAGGGTTTATTTCTGGGCTCTATTCAGTTCCATTGATCCACGTGTCTGTTTTGGTGCCAGTACTGTACTGTTTTGATGACTACAGCTTTTTTTTTTAATCTTATTTATTTATTTGCGAGAGAGCGAACACAAGCAGGGGGAGAGCGGCAGAGGGAGAAGGAGAAGCAGGCTCCCCACCGAACAGGGAGCCCAATGCAGGACTCGATCCCAGGACTCTGGGATCATGACCTGAGCTGAAGGCAGACACTTAACTGATTGAGCCACCCAGGTGTCCCATGACTATAGTTTTGTAGCAATGTTGAAATTTGGGATTGTGATGCCTCCGGCTTTGTTCTTTCTTAAGAAAGAACAGTTTTGGCTGTTCAGAGTCTCTTGTGGTTCCATACAAATTTTAGTAATTGTTTTAGTTCTGTGAGAAATAATCCAGTAATTCCACTACTGGGTATTTACTCAAAGAAAATGAAAACACTAAGTTGAAAAGATATATGTACCCCATGTTTATTGCAGCATTATTTACGTTGTGCACCTGAAATTAATGTGACATCGTGTGTCAACTACACTCAAAAAAAGAAAACAATAAATCTAAACAAATAATAGTGTATTTGATATGCAAGGGACTTTGAAAATAGCCAAGTCCTGGGGCCTGCTGGAGAGGGGAGAGAAGCAGCCTGGAAAGGTTCTGCACCCCGGCCAGTGTCCACACTGCAGCACCTCATGAGCCTCCAGCGCACCTCAGGGCAGGGGCATGGCTATGCGCATAGCCAGGCGTGGGGAGAGCCTGGGAAACCTGCATTCCCATTGGTCTTCAAGTCACACCTGTCTAGAGCGAGGCTGCCCTGACAGACCCCTGACCCCCCAGAGTCTTGGAGGTGGGACGGGCCAGACCTCACCTGGACCAAACAGGCCCAGCCAAATGAAACTGCTGCCCCCTTGCCTCTAGAAATGTGCAGGCTGTGCCGACCCTGCCTGGAGACGGGCCAGAGGCTTCAAAGGGCCTGCGTGAGACTCTAGGCCTTGGATTCCTGGTGCCGGGGTGCATACCTGCACTTTGCAGGGAGCTCCCCATTCCTGCTCTGCGGTGACAGGCCACGTGGCAGCCCTCCCTGCTGCCCACCCCCACCCAG
This sequence comes from Zalophus californianus, assembly GCF_009762305.2. NCBI lineage: Eukaryota > Metazoa > Chordata > Mammalia > Carnivora > Otariidae > Zalophus > Zalophus californianus. The sequence continues at coordinate 193,851,543 of NC_045597.1, read as the reverse complement.
TTCATTAGATCATTAGATGGGGGTGGATTATGGCCCAGAGGCTACCCAGAGAGAAGACAGACCCCACGGCCAGCAGGGCCCCAGAGCTGAGCTGCAAGGCTGTGGACTCGGATGTTGGTGGGGCCAGTCCAGCCGTGTGTGAGATGTGTAACAGGAAACCAGGCCTCAGGCAGGAGGGACAAGTAACTGAGCAGCTGTGCTGGCAGAGAGCAGCATGGGTCCTCCAGGCCTGAGGATTTCCGGCCCTGCAGGCCCAAGGCTCCAAGAGATGGGGTCCTCACATCAGCCCCAGGTGACCTCCTTGACTTGGGGTCCCAGGGCCCCTTGGGATGAGAGCATTGTGGAAACACATCTCAGTATGGGGGCTGCCTGCCACATGGCCCACGGGGGACAGGGGACCTGAGCGTGTGCTCCACATGCTGCCTGGTCAGGAGACAGGCAGATGGAGCACACAAGGCAATGTCACCAGGTTCCCCAGAGCTGTTCGTCCCCTGGGTGGTCCTGGGACAACTGCAGTCTCTCTGTGCCTGAGCCCATGAAGTGGGGGTGCTGAGCTTGCGTGACCCCACGTTACACCCAGGACAGCCCCCTGTGCACATGGCAACGCAGGCTACTAGTGCCATGAGCACATTCGTGGGCTATAGGCATGCTGCGTCCTCTGTCCTTGGCTCCCCCCTCTTTCCTGAGTCCCTGAGTTCCTGTACTTGTAGTCACCGTCTGCCCACTGCACACAGGGATTCGCCCCAGGTCCCGCAGCTCTCAGGAGGCACCAGACCCTGGTCCTCGGGCTCTGACTGCATTCTCTCTCCCCAGACATCATAGACAAGGCCAGGAGACAAACGGTGAGTTTGGAAGGAGCCACAGGAACTGTACATCACAGACAGGGCTGAAGTGCTAGTATTTACCAATGTAGGGCACTTGTGCAAAATGGCAGATGAAGCCACGCATCAGACAATGATGGGCACGGGGAACCCAGAAGACAATTCACAGAACCAACAGCCTATGGCAGTAAATAGTTAAAGGTACTCAAAGTGTCCCAAAGTGGCAAAATGTCAGTTAAGGCAACAAGACGTCACTTTGCTCACTAGAGGGGCAAACATCTAAAAAATTTTTTATTTTTACTTGAAGTATAGTTGACATGGGATATCAGTGTCGGGTGTACAACATAGTGATCGGACGGTTCTATCCATGACTCAGTGCTCGCCACATGACTGTGGTCCCCATCTGTCCCCACACAATGTGACAACAGTATCATAGGCCACATTCCCGACGCTGCACTTTCCATCCCTGTGACTTACTATTTTATAACCAGAAGTTTGTGCCTCTTCATCCCCTCCCTTATTCTGTTCACCCCCATCCTGCCCCTCTGGAAACCACCAGTTCTCTGTAGGTCTGATTCTGCTTTTTTTTGTTTATTCATTTATTTTTTGGATTTCACATAAATAAGTGAAATCATATGGTAGTATTCTTTCTCTGACTTGTTTCACTTAGCATAATACCCTCTAGCTTCATCCAGGTCATTGCAAATAGCAAGATCTCATTCTTTTGTATGGCTGAGTGATATTCCATTTTGTGTGTGTGTGTGTGTGTGTGTGTGTGTGTGTGTGTGTGTGAGACTGTATGTGGAAGAGATGAGGTGCAGAGAGGTAGGTACTCTTATTTGACACATTTATACCTGTTCATCTAATATGTGGAATTTACCTTTTGTTGTGTGTGTGTGCAGATGTATATTTTGGGGGAGGATATATATGTGGGGTGTGCCTGTACATATACAGTTCAACACACTTCCTATGCACCCACCTCAGCCCATGGCTGTGATGATACATCTGGTACATGCTCATCTGTGTGTGTGTGTGAGTGTGTCACAGAAGGTGGAACTCACAGCCCCATGAGGCAGGACAGTAAGTGAAGAGCTTGTGAAAACAGTGTAAGGGCAGGTGTTGGGGCAGATGTAGGCCCCACTGTGGAGGGAGCCCTTGAGGTGAGCCCCAGATGGTGAGTAGGAGAGGGAGCATCAGGAGAGGGAGAGGAGAGTGGCTCAGATATGTGCAGGGTCCAGAGGCAGGAGGGCAGGTGGCCAGTGGGGTGGCCATGGGGGTAGGGGCAGGGGTCCCCAGCAGCACTGGGGGTGCCGGGGTGGAGGGTAGCACTCAGATGGCTTTCTTCCTGTCTCCTGGATCTGCCCCAAGTTGGGGTCCCACTCCAGCTTCTTTGGCTCCATGGTTTCCAGCTGAAGCGGAGAAGGAAGGTCCAGCCTTCAAGGTCAAGCACCATTAAGTGATTTCATGGCTGAGTCCCTGGAGCTTGGAGAAGTTGTCGGCGTCAGGGCCTGGCCGAGACCTGCAGATGGGTGGGAGTTGCCTGTGGAAAACGGTGTGCCGGGCTATGCCAGGCATGGTGCCTGTGTCTCCATCTGGAGTCTGCCCTGCACAGCAGTGTTTGCTGCCCAGCGGGGACTTCATCTATGCTGGGGCAGGACAGAGATAAGTTTGCACAATTGGAAAGTCATTTGTGGGTCAGGAGATCAAGGCTTCCTATTGGAAGGGACTTGTGTGGGACTCAGGATGATTGGTCCTAGCCGGCAGTCTTTGGATGGTGTTATTGGTTTTGTTCTGTTTGGTTTTGCTTTTTATTCTTTCAACTTTAAATTTTGTTTTGCTGAGACCTAATTTATCCTGTCACTAGGAGGGCAGAATTCTGTCCCCAACTGTGCCCAGCACAGTTAAGTAAATGTTGAAAGAACCTGCTGGAACTTTTGCTGAGACAGGAAAACCACCAAACCTGCTGTGAAAACATTTGGAACAGTTAGCTGTCTTAACAATCCCACAGGACGGCATTCACTGAAAGCCAACTTAGAGCACAGCATTTTCTACCATTAAGTCCCCAGGATGTTCCAGAGAGGCAGGTCATGTGCCATTTGCATGAATAAACTGAGGCTCGGCAAGATGACATGACACCCAGACAGGCCCTCTGAGGACAGGAAGAGCAGGGCTTTGTCCTGGAGAAGTAAGCATGGCAACTGTGCTCGGGACATTCAGGTGCGGGTCTTGCTTCTACCCTCTGAGATGTGTGACCTGGGGAGAAACTTCCCTGCCTGTTTCCCATCTACACGAATGAGGGTTGGAGAGACACCTAGCTTGAGACTAATAATTTCTACTTGACAAAAGATGCCATTGAGGAATAATCAAGCTGCAGACCGAGAAATATTATGTACATTATCTGACAAAGGACTCATATTCAAAATATATAAAGAGCTTCTACAAATCAACAATAAAAACATGAACAACCTAATGAAACATGGGAACAGAACATTTATAAAAGGAGGTATGCAAATGACCAGTGGCCACCTGAAAAGATGCTCCACATCATCAATCAGGGTGATGGTGATGGGATGTGATCTCACACTTGCTTGAATGGCCAGAGTCTGAAATAATAACTGCAGATGCCAGGGGTCCTCAAGGTGAGTAGGAGAGGGAGCATCAGGAGAGGGAGAGGAGAGTGGCCTGGGTGTGTGCAGGGTTTGGAGGCAGGACCCTGCTGGTGGGCATGTCAGGTCTGCCACTTTGGGCAGTGGCTTGGCAGTGCCTTAGAAAGCTAAGTGTGCATCTCCCCTAGAGACCATTGGTCTGCAAGCTGCACCTTCAGGCATTTGCCCAAGAGAGATGAGTACATGTGTGCACCAAAAGGAAGAAAGAGACTTGTTCAAGAGTATTTAGCAGCCTTATCACCATGGCCCCAAACTGGACCCTGACCCAAGTGTGCTCAGCAGTGAGGACGGATGCAGGTTGACA